>NC_092170.1:31809112-31897702 GCF_045791955.1 Oncorhynchus clarkii lewisi
CTGACTAATTAATTGGACTCCATCAATCCATTGAGTGGCCATTGAGACAGATAGAGAGAGGAGGAGACAATAAGGCTCTTTTATTCCTCACTGACCACAATCAGTGGTGATAGCAGAGAAAGCCTGGAGAACAAGCCTTGTGAAAGGCCAATCAAATCACACATGTTCTTCTATTTGGTCATCCCCTTTGATGTAAACTGGTTGTAAATCTGAATCCTGTATTTACACAGTATTTGTCTGTTTGGCCGAGCTTGCATGGGCATTGATTGATTGGGCTGTGGTGCATCTTTGCATATGGGTGTGGGTTTTCAGGGGCGTAGGCCTCAAATAAATCTTCCTGTATCTTAAATCTGTCTGTTCATTAATCAAGTGGAATGGACGGAGTAATGTGTTGAGTTACTGGGCTCAGTAGGCTGTGCTTTCCATGGCTGCTTGGTGGGGTTAGGAGGCCATCTTGGTTCTAACGTGTCCCAGTCTACCTCACCAGGACGGCCCTTGTCAGCCACATCTCCTGACTGGTAATTGGGTATTTATCAGATTGCCTGGGAAAGGACCCTTATCAGACATAATTATCAAGAAAAATGGAATCTGTTTTCCTAGTCCTCCAACATACAGAAGGACACGGGGCAGGCAGGTATAGAGTTGAGATTCCTCTTCCAAAGGAGAGAAGAAACCCCACTGTCTCACTCTCTTACCAGACCCACCTCTTTTTCTCTGACCAATTAGCCGGGAGATTGAGCATCTGTCATCACCCCATGCAAATCATGCAATTGTGGGGAACACAATAGATCATTGTATAGGCCTGCTGCGACACTGGACGGATACGATGTGAGGATAACACAGAGTGGCAATGAGCTGCTGCCCATAACCTCATAGCAGAGATCTGCTGCCCATAGCCTCATAGCAGAGATCTGCTGCCCATAGCCTCATAGCAGAGATCTGCTGCTCATAGCCTCATAGCAGAGATCTGCTGCCCATGGCCTCATAGAAGAGATCTGCTGCTCATAACCTCATAGCAGAGATCTGCTGCCCATAGCCTCATAGCAGAGATCTGCTGCCCATAGCCTCATAGCAGAGATCTGCTGCCCATAGCCTCATAGCAGAGATCTGCTGCTCATAGCCTCATAGCAGAGATCTGCTGCCCATAACCTCATAGCAGAGATCTGCTGCCCATAGCCTCATAGCAGAGATCTGCTGCCCATAGCCTCATAGCAGAGATCTGCTGTCCATAGCCTCATAGCAGAGATCTGCTGCTCATAGCAGAGATCTGCTGCCCATAACCTCATAGCATAGATCTGCTGCCCATAGCCTCATACCAGAGATCTGCTGCTCATAGCCTCATAGCAGAGATCTGCTGCTCATAGCCTCATAGCAGAGATCTGCTGCCCATAGCCTCATAGCAGAGATCTGCTACCCATAGCCTCATAGCAGAGATCTGCTGCCCATAACCTCATAGCAGAGATCTGCTGCACATAGCCTCATAGCAGAGATCTGCTGCTCATAGCCTCATAGCAGAGATCTGCTGCCCATAGCCTAATAGCAGAGATCTGCTGCTCATAGCCTCATAGCAGAGATCTGCTGCCCATAGCCTCATAGCAGAGATCTGCTGCCCATAGCCTCATAGCAGAGATCTGCTGCTCATAGCCTCTTAGCAGAGATCTGCTGCCCATAGCCTCATAGCACAGATCTGCTGCCCATAACCTCATAGCAGAGATCTGCTGCCCATAGCCTCATAGCAGAGATCTGCTGCTCATAGCCTCATAGCAGAGATCTGCTGCCCATAGCCTCATAGCAGAGATCTGCTGCCCATAGCCTCATAGCAGAGATCTGCTGCTCATAGCCTCATAGCAGAGATCTGCTGCCCATAACCTTATAGCAGAGATCTGATAGACAGACAGGCCTTTCACTGGAGCCTCTCATTCTGGGCAGGGGAAATGCTTATAATGAAGCCCAGGAGTGTTTACTGAGCAGAGCGCCCAGATAAGATTGGAGGAAAAAGCTATTTGAGCGACCGGCACCTTCTCTTCCATCCCTCAGCAAACATATTACAGAGAATGAGAGACAGAGAGACAGAGCCACAGAGAGACAGAGAGACAAAGAGACAGAGCCACAGAGAGACAGAGAGACAGAGACAGAGAGACAGAGCCACAGAGAGACAGACACAGAGAGACAGAGAGAGAGAGACATAGAGACAGAGAGACAGAGCCACAGAGAGACAGAGACACAGAGAGACAGAGAGACAGAGAGAGAGAGACAGAGAGACAGAGACACAGAGAGACAGAGACAGAGACAGAGAGACAGAGACAGAGACAGAGACACAGAGAGACAGAGAGACAGAGAAAGAGAGACAGAGAAAGAGAGACAGAGAGAAAGAGAGACAGAGAGACAGAGAGACAGAGCGACAGAGACAGAGAGACAGAGAGACAGAGACAGAGCGACAGAGAGACAGAGCCACAGAGAGACAGAGAGACAGAGAGACAGAGCCACAGAGAGACAGAGAGACAGAGACAGAGAGACAGAGCGAGACAGAGACAGAGACAGAGACACAGAGAGACAGAGAGAAAGAGAGACAGAGAGAGACAGAGAGACAGAGCCACAGAGAGACATAGTCTTTATTGTTTTGAAACTTCTGTATGTATGTGTAATGTTTACTGTTAATTTGTATTGTTTATTTCACTTTATATATTCACTTTATATATTATCTACCTCACTTGCTTTGGCAATGTTAACAAGTTTCCCATGCCAATAAAGCCCTTGAATTGAATTGAATTGAATTGACAGAGAGACAGAGCGACAGTGAGACAGAGACAGAGAGACAGAGACAGAGAGACAGAGACAGAGAGTGAGAATGACAGAGAGGAAGAGGGAGAGAGTGAAGGTATACGGATGCAGTAATGAGCATAGTAGAACCATTCAGTGCAGGTAGTGAACGTGAAAGAGAGGGGGATGATTGGGATGAAGGAGGAATACAGCGAAGAAAAGTCTTTAAGCTGGTCAACAGATGAGAGCCGCTCTGAGCTTTGAAACTGGCTTGGCTAACTGATCACAATCTTTAGCTTTTCAGATGGTGATGTCCGCCTACCTCTGCTGTGGAGAGAGAACGGTTTGAAAGATTAATGTTGTAGACTTGTAGCAATCATTACAATCAATTGGCTCTGCATTCATATTCCTGCTCACACTGGGCACAAACTGAATCCGTATGAGAGGATTTGAGTCTTGGCATTCTGGATGCAGATCCTGCACGAAAAGCATTTTGGGCTGGCTGTAGAGCCAGGACAGTGAAGGGGAGGACAGTGGCAGTACAACTGTAAAGGTATTGAGGGAGGGAAAGGGGGATGGAAAGGGGGATGGAGGGAAAGCAAGGCAGAGCATTATGAACAATGGTGAAGGTAATCAAACAAGGGGAAACAGGTTGTTCCACAGGATGGTTATTGGGAAAATCCTCTGATTCATTTCCATGCTCAGGTTATGAGACTAGGAACTGGGAGAGGCTGGGAGGGGCTGGGAGGGGCTTGACAGGACTGGGAGGGGCTGGACTTGGATGGGCTGGGCTGTGAGGGGCCAGGAGAGAGGAATCTGGCTGTTCTCTCAACACTCAAGCTGTCATTGTCCTCTCTGCATGTTTCTCATGAAGTGTAAGGATGTTGTGGTCATCAAATTAGACCATTTAGAGCATTTCATTTAGATGATGTTTGTGGTCAACTAATGCTTGAACCACTTACTAACAATCATGCAACTCCTAGGATCTTACCTGACTTTTATTTTTCGGTTCTCTCTGGCACTGACTTCTTCCTCACAGATTGGACTCACAACAGTCTGATAACAGTCTATAATGTCTTTACTTCTCCATAATCCAGATATAAAGTTGTACACTGCAATAATCTGATCTGTCTGTCTCTTTTCTGTCTTCCACAGATTGGCCACTAGTGATGCCAGGACATTGAGCGCCATGCGTGTCACATGGTCAGGTGCCACGCACTTTGTCATTATTGCCCTGCTCAGGCTTGCCCAATCACAGCTGCTGGAGGGATCTCTGGTTCCAGGTAAGAACGCATCTTTGTAACATCACTGTGTGGCCATGTGTTTTTCGCCAAAGAAACTGCTGTTGTCTGCATGTTCATCATGTCTGTCTCTTTCTCTGTCTTGTCTGTGTGTCTGTCTGTCTGATTATTTGACACAATGACACGTTTCCACAAACATATGTATGGATCTGAACACACATTTGGATGCAAATTAAGATGAAATTGGTTGAGAAATGGTATATCTCCAATTATGCTGATCAAAAATATAAGCGCATGCAACAATTTCAAATATTTTACTTACAGTTCATATAAGGACATTAGTCAATTGAAATAAATTAATTGGGCCCTAATCTCTGGGTTTCACATGACTGGGAATACAGATATGCATCTGTTGGTCACAGATACCTTAAAAAAATGGGCGTGGATCAGAAAACCAATCAGTATCTGGTGTGACCAACATTTGCCTAATGCAGCGAAACATCTCCTTCACATGCAATTGATCAGGCTGTTGATTGTGACCTGTCGAATGTTGTCCCACTCCTCTTCAATGGCTGTTCAAAGTCGCTGGATATAGGCGGGAACTGGAACACACTGATGTACACGACAATCCAGAGCATCCCAAAACTGCTCAACGGGTGACATGTCAATCAATCAATTGATCAGCTGATGTCACAAGTGCTGTACAGAAACCCAGCCTGAAATCCCAAACAACAAGCAATGCAGGTGTAGAAGTACAGTGGCTAAGAAAAACTCCCTAGAAGGCCAGAACCTAGGAAGAAACCTAGAGAGGAACCAAGCTATGAGGGGTGGCCAGTCCTCTTCTGGCTGTGCTAAGTGGAGAATATATTAAATGTTCATAGATGACCAGCAGGATCAAATAATAATAATCACAGTAGTTGTCGAGGGTGCAGCAAGTCAGCACCTCAGGAGTAAATGTTAGTTGGCTTTTCATAGCCGATCATTCAGAGTATCTCTACCGCTCCTGCTGTCTCTAGAGAGTTGAAAACAGCAGGTCTGGGACAGGTAGCACGTCCGGTGAACAGGTCAGGGTTCCATAGCCGCAGACAGAACAGTTGAAACTGGAGCAGCAGCACAGCCAGGTGGACTGGGGACAGCAAGGAGTCATCGGGCCAGGTAATCCTGAGGCATGGGGCTCAGGTCCTCCGAGAGAGAGAAAGAGAGAAAGAAAGAGAGAAAGAAAGAGAAAAAATAAAGAAAAAGAGAGAAAGAATTAGAGAGCATACTTAAATTCACATAGGACACCGGATAAGACAGGAGAAATGTTCCAGATATAACAAACTGACCCTAGCCCCCCGACACATAAAAAGAAGACACTGTGGCCCCGTTCGATGATACCCCGGGACAGGGCCAAACATGCAGGATATAACCCCACCCACTTTGCCAAAGCACAGCCCCAATAGCACTAAAGGGATATCTTCAACCACCAACTTACCATCCTGAGACAAGGCCGAGTATAGCCCACAAAGATCTCCGCCACGGCACAACCCAAGGGGGGGCGCCAACCCGGACAGGAAGATCACGTCAGTGACTCAACCCACTCAAGTGACGCACCCCTCCTAGGGACGGCATGGAAGAGTACCAGTAAGCCAGTGACTCAGCCACTGTAATAGGGTTAGAGGCAGAGAATCCCAGTGGAGAGAGGGGAACCGGCCAGGCAGAGACAACAAGGGCGGTTTGTTGCACCAGAGCCTTTCCGTTCACCTTCACACTCCTGGGCCAGACTACCCTCAGTCATATGACCCACTGAACCGATGAGTCTTCAGTAAAGACTTAAAGGTTGAGACTGGCTTTGCAGGAAGCCAGTGTAGAGAGGCTAGCACTGGAATAATATGATCAAAGTTTTTGGTTCTCGTCAAGATTCTAGCAGCCGTTTTGAGCACTAACTGAAGTCTATTTAGTGCTTTATCCGGGTAGCCGGAAAGTAGAGCATTGCAGTAATCTAACCTAGAAGTGACAAAAGTATGGATACATTTTTCTGCATCATTTTTGGACAGAAAGTTTCTGATATTTGCAATGTTGCATAGATGAAAAAAAATCTGTCCTTGAAACAGTCTTGATATGTTCGTCAAAAGAGAGATCGGGGTCCAGAGCAACGCCGCCGTCCATTTCCTTATGTTTGAAACACAGGCTTCCAGGGAGGGCAATTTCAGGGCTTCACCATGTTTCATTGAAATGTACAGCTGTGTGTCATCCGCATAGCAGTGAAAGTGAACATTATGTTTCCGAATGACATTTGTGGTGAATATGCAGTCCATGCAAGAACTGGGACATTTTCAGCTTCCAGGAGTTGTGTACAGATCCTTGTAACATGAGGTCATGCATTTTCATGCTGAAACATGAGGTGATGACGGCACGCCTCAGGATCACGTCATGGTATCTATGTGGATTCAAATTGCTACCACCAACTTACCATCCTTGGTAAAAATGCAATTGTGGTTGCTGTCCATAGCCTTTGCCTGCCCATACCATTACCCCACCGCCACCATGGGGCACTCTGTTCACAACATTGACATCAGCAAACTGCTCGCCCACATAACGCCGTACACATGGTCTGTGGTTGTGAGACCAGTTGGACGGACTACCAAATTCTCTAAAACAATGTTGGAGGCGGCTTATGGTAGAGAAATTAACATTCAATTATCTCTCAACAGCTTTGGTGGACATTCCTGCACTCAGTATTTCCATTGCACACACCCTCAAAACTTAAGACATCTCTGGCATTGTGTTGTGTGACAAAACTGCACCTTTTAGAGTGGCCTTATTGTCCCTAGCACAAGGTGCACTTGTGTGATGATCATGCTGTTTAATCCGCTTCTTGATATGCCACACCTGTCAAGTGGATGGATTAACCAATTTATCCAAGAAATTTGAGAGAAATAAACTTTTTGTGCATATGGAAAATGTCTGGAATATTTTATTTCAGCTCATGAAACATGGGACCAACAGCTGGTCACTGGCGTGTTGCTTCTTCTTTGTAAATTCAGAATGCTGCCAAGGAAACAAGAAGTCTCAACTATGAAGTCAAGTCTCTCAGGTCTATAATGGGAACCTGTTTAGTCTTCTAGAATTAACCATGTCAAGTTGATGCATTCAAGCCTTTCAGACATCTTTGATTCCCTAGCTTTGAGTCAAAGGAGATAAAGGTGTGTGGGATTTGAGAAAGATGAGAAAAATGAATCGTATAAGTTCCCTTGATGAAACATCTCTCAGAGACAATTTACCTGTCGCAGAGCTGACATTTTGACAATGTATGGGAGGAAAAAAGAAACAGGAAACTGAGGAGACAAACAAAGCACTTAGTGAGAACTAAAGTTCTCTATCTATCAATTGAGTCATGGTATGGAAGGAGGTGGTATCGAGAGGAGAGAATGAGAGAGAGATTCACAATCACTCTTCACCTCTACCATCTTGATTTCCCCTTTCTCCTTCCCTAATTCTCATCAGACAGGAGAGACAGCACCATGAATTACCACTTTAGCAAAACGTTTTCACGCTCACTACTCTCCCTCCTCCCTCCCTTTATTGCCTCTCACCTCTCACTTACTTCCTTTCCTCGTCTTCTTCCTTCAATTTTCTTTCTCTTTTATTTTTTATTTTTTCCCACACCACTGTCGAGGAAGCAATTTAATAGTCAGCTAGAGTCTGTGTGCCTCCCTCAGCCATGGTTAAATGTGACTATGGCTGGGCTGTGTGCGGGGTGGAGGCTGCAGTCATTTCAATCACAGTCTGCACTATAGTAGTGCTGCTCTGAACAGGCCTCTCTGATTGGCAGTGCCAGTGTAGGACTTGTAATGAATAAGGTATCACAGAGTCCCCAATTCCCAGTCCAATGCACTGAGCGTCATGTGATTTGATGGCCTGTGACTACATTGTTAAAGACCCCAGTGACATTAGTGATGCCAATGAATGTTAAAGCTCAAACTGTAGACTATACAGATGGAGGATCTTCATTTCACCTGTATTGTCGCAACAAAATAATCCTGCAGCAACAGGATTAGAATGTTTAGTCCAGAATGTTGCTTGGTGGTTAGGCTATTAGCTGAAAAGTGGAATACTATTCATTTAACCGTATTATAGTGCAGGTTTTTCGGTTAATTTATGTAAATAGAGAAGCTCATCTGCGGAAAATTCTCAGCAGCAAAAGAGTGATCAAATGAAGATCCTCTCTCTCTCCCTCTCTTTGTGTGTAGGAGTGAAATGTCAAGGAAGCACTTATCTTCCATTTCTCTAAATACTTCCTGACTGACAGCTCTTTTAATTTCCTCTCCTCCACGCAAACTTCTCTACAGACATTTTCATCTTTCAGAATCTTCTCAACCTTTTTGTTATCCCTCTTAAGCTTGGAAATAATGACCTGTCTCCCATCTATTTGTTTCCTCAGTTTGAGAAAGATTAGAGACAGCATCAGGACAAATCTCAGGGACCTCACGGTAGGAGGAACTGTTGGAGAGGAAAGGCAGACAAAAAGACACACAAAATTCAGTGTTGCCAACATGCAGACACACATGCACTCAAAAACTCACTAACGCACGTATGCACACACGCTCGTGCGCACACACACACACACACACACACACACACACACACACACACACACACACACGCGCGCACACACACACACACACACACACACACACACAGTTATTATGTGTATATTAACTACAGTAACAGTATGAAATCATTCCATGGCTCCTCTATTTAATATCTCCCTGACATTCATATGCAGTGGTTTATTGGCTACACAGGTTTTCAATTGCATGCATTTGGGCTGATTCATTTGGCTCTGCAATGCACTAGCCCTTGCTCAGAGCTGACAGCGTTATTGGATGGGAATGGAGGTTATAGATAGGCTAACCTATGGCACCTACAGTTCTATCCATTTCACATACAAAGATGATCCTGGCTTCTATTGCTTTTCTGCTAGACGTTATGGTAGTTTTGGTGGTAATCCACCTCTTCAGTCTTTCCAATGACTCTTGTGAGACTTCTGGTGCACGGGAGGAACAGGGAAGAAAGGTGTCCTTCATTACTGCTGAAGTGTAGTACATTCAATCTTGAATGTGTCTAAGGATTTTTTGTCATGGATTTCCCCCTGTCTGAGTGGGATTTGCGACTGGTGCTATCTCCCCCTGTTTAAACACTCCTTGTGCATATTGAACTATTCTGTCTTTTATTTGAAGATGACAAAGCGAATGACTGAGTGTGGTAAATCACCTGGTGAATTGTTTCTCTTGAGTGGAGGAGGGTGAGCGTTTAATCTACCATTACATCCTCATCATAGGACCTGCTCCAGCAGTAACGGCCTCATCCTCCCAGACTCAGATAGTAGTAACGGCCTCATCCTCCCAGACTCAGATAGTAGTAACATCCTCATCATAGGACCTGCTCCAGCAGTAACGGCCTCATCCTCCCAGACTCAGATAATAGTAACATCCTCATCATAGGACCTGCTCCAGCAGTAACGGCCTCATCCTCCCAGACTCAGATAGTAGTAACAGCCTCATCCTCTGTCACGTATAAGCAGGGAGTCAGGAAGCAGGTGCAGAAGGAGAGTTTAATAACAATGATGCAAGGCAGATAAACAAAACAGGGGATGTGTACTGAACATGAAAACAAGCCAATACTGCCTGATGACTCCTCCCAGACTCAGGCAGCAGTAACAGCCTCATCCTCCCAGACTCAGATAGCAGTAACAGCCTCATCCTCCCAGACTCAGACATCAGTACCATCCTCCCAGACTCAGATAGCAGTAACAGCCTCATCCTCCCAGACTCAGATAGCAGTAACAGCCTCATCCTCCCAGACTCAGAGAGCAGTAACAGCCTCATCCTCCCAGACTCAGACATCAGTACCATCCTCCCAGACTCAGGCAGCAGTAACAGCCTCATCCTCCCAGACTCAGATAGCAGTAACAGCCTCATCCTCCCAGACTCAGACATCAGTACCATCCTCCCAGACTCAGGCAGCAGTAACAGCCTCATCCTCCCAGACTCAGATAGCAACAACAGCCTCATCCTCCCAGACTCAGGCAGCAACAACAGCCTCATCCTCCCAGACACAGATAGCAACAACAGCCTCATCCTCCCAGACACAGATAGCAACAACAGCCTCATCTTCCCAGACACAGATAGCAACAATAGCCTCATCCTCCCAGACTCAGATAGCAACAACAGCCTCATCTTCCCAGACTCAGACAGCTGTAACAGCCTCATCCCTGTCAGACTCTGACATCAGTACCATCCTCCCAGACTCAGATAGCAGTAACAGCCTCATCTTCCCAGACTCAGATAGCAACAACAGCCTCATCTTCCCAGACTCAGGCAGCAGTAACAGCCTCATCCTCCCAGACTCAGACAGCAACAACAGCCTCATCCCTGTCAGACTCAGACAGCTGTAACAGCCTCATCCTCCCAGACTCAGACAGCAGTAACAGCCTCATCCCTGTCAGAGTCAGACATCAGTACCATCCTCCCAGACTCAGATAGCAACAACAGCCTCATCCTCCCAGACTCAGGCAGCAGTAACAGCCTCATCCTCCCAGACTCAGACATCAGTACCATCCTCCCAGACTCAGGCAGCAGTAACAGCCTCATCCTCCCAGACTCAGATAGCAACAACAGCCTCATCCTCCCAGACTCAGGCAGCAGTAACAGCCTCATCCTCCCAGACTCAGACATCAGTACCATCCTCCCAGACTCAGGCAGCAGTAACAGCCTCATCCTCCCAGACACAGATAGCAACAACAGCCTCATCCTCCCAGACTCAGGCAGCAGTAACAGCCTCATCCTCCCAGACTCAGACATCAGTACCATCCTCCCAGACTCAGATAGCAGTAACAGCCTCATCCTCCCAGACTCAGACAGCAGTAACAGCCTCATCACTGTCAGACTCTGACATCAGTACCATCCTCCCAGACTCAGATAGCAACAACAGCCTCATCCTCCCAGACACAGATAGCAACAACAGCCTCATCCTCCCAGACTCAGACAGCTGTAACAGCCTCATCCTCCCAGACTCAGACATCAGTACCATCCTCCCAGACTCAGATAGCAACAACAGCCTCATCCTCCCAGACACATATAGCAACAACAGCCTCATCCTCCCAGAATCAGACAGCTGTAACAGCCTCATCCTCCCAGACTCAGACATCAGTACCATCCTCCCAGACTCAGATAGCAACAACAGCCTCATCTTCCCAGACTCAGGCAGCAGTAACAGCCTCATCCTCCCAGACTCAGACAGCAACAACAGCCTCATCCTCCCAGACTCAGATAGCAGTAACATCCTCATCCTCCCAGACTCAGACAGCAGTAACAGCCTCATCCTCCCAGACTCAGACAGCAGTAACAGCCTCATCCTCCCAGACTCAGGCAGCAGTAACAGCCTCATCCTCCCAGACTCAGACATCAGTACCATCCTCCCAGCCTCAGGCAGCAGTAACAGCCTCATCCTCCCAGACTCAGATAGCAACAACAGCCTCATCCTCCCAGACTCAGATAGCAGTAACATCCTCATCCTCCCAGACTCAGACAGCAGTAACAGCCTCATCCTCCCAGACTCAGACAGCAGTAACAGCCTCATCCTGTCAGACTCAGACAGCAGTAACATCCTCCCAGACTCAGACAGCAGTAACATCCTCATCCTCCCAGACTCAGATAGCAGTAACATCCTCATCCTCCCAGACTCAGACAGCAGTAACAGCCTCATCCTCCCAGACTCAGACAGCAGTACCATCCTCCCAGACTCAGATAGCAACAACAGCCTCATCCTCCCAGACTCAGGCAGCAGTAACAGCCTCATCCTCCCAGACTCAGACATCAGTACCATCCTCCCAGCCTCAGGCAGCAGTAACAGCCTCATCCTCCCAGACTCAGATAGCAACAACAGCCTCATCCTCCCAGACTCAGATAGCAGTAACATCCTCATCCTCCCAGACTCAGACAGCAGTAACA
Organism: Oncorhynchus clarkii lewisi; assembly: GCF_045791955.1. Lineage (NCBI taxonomy): Eukaryota > Metazoa > Chordata > Actinopteri > Salmoniformes > Salmonidae > Oncorhynchus > Oncorhynchus clarkii. The sequence continues at coordinate 31,821,108 of NC_092170.1, forward strand.
GCCTCATCCTCCCAGACTCAGACATCAGTACCATCCTCCCAGACTCAGATAGCAACAACAGCCTCATCCTCCCAGACTCAGGCAGCAGTAACAGCCTCATCCTCCCAGACTCAGACATCAGTACCATCCTCCCAGACTCAGGCAGCAGTAACAGCCTCATCCTCCCAGACTCAGATAGCAACAACAGCCTCATCCTCCCAGACTCAGATAGCAGTAACATCCTCATCCTCCCAGACTCAGACAGCCAGTAACAGCCTCATCCTCCCAGACTCAGGCAGCAGTAACAGCCTCATCCTCCCAGACTCAGACATCAGTACCATCCTCCCAGCCTCAGGCAGCAGTAACAGCCTCATCCTCCCAGACTCAGATAGCAACAACAGCCTCATCCTCCCAGACTCAGATAGCAGTAACATCCTCATCCTCCCAGACTCAGACAGCAGTAACAGCCTCATCCTCCCAGACTCAGACAGCTGTAACAGCCTCATCCCTGTCAGACTCAGACAGCAGTACCATCCTCCCAGACTCAGATAGCAACAACAGCCTCATCCTCCCAGACTCAGATAGCAGTAACATCCTCATCCTCCCAGACTCAGACAGCAGTAACAGCCTCATCCTCCCAGACTCAGACAGCAGTACCATCCTCCCAGACTCAGATAGCAACAACAGCCTCATCCTCCCAGACTCAGGCAGCAGTAACAGCATCATCCTCCCAGACTCAGACATCAGTACCATCCTCCCAGCCTCAGGCAGCAGTAACAGCCTCATCCTCCCAGACACAGATAGCAACAACAGCCTCATCCTCCCAGACTCAGGCAGCAGTAACAGCCTCATCCTCCCAGACTCAGACATCAGTACCATCCTCCCAGACTCAGATAGCAACAACAGCCTCATCCTCCCAGACTCAGGCAGCAGTAACAGCCTCATCCTCCCAGACTCAGACATCAGTACCATCCTCCCAGCCTCAGGCAGCAGTAACAGCCTCATCCTCCCAGACTCAGATAGCAACAACAGCCTCATCCTCCCAGACTCAGATAGCAGTAACATCCTCATCCTCCCAGACTCAGACAGCAGTAACAGCCTCATCCTCCCAGACTCAGACAGCAGTAACAGCCTCATCCCTGTCAGACTCAGACAGCAGTAACATCCTCCCAGACTCAGACAGCAGTAACATCCTCATCCTCCCAGACTCAGATAGCAGTAACATCCTCATCCTCCCAGACTCAGACAGCAGTAACAGCCTCATCCTCCCAAACTCAGACAGCAGTACCATCCTCCCAGACTCAGATAGCAACAACAGCCTCATCCTCCCAGACTCAGGCAGCAGTAACAGCCTCATCCTCCCAGACTCAGACATCAGTACCATCCTCCCAGCCTCAGGCAGCAGTAACAGCCTCATCCTCCCAGACTCAGATAGCAACAACATCCTCATCCTCCCAGACTCAGGCAGCAGTAACAGCCTCATCCTCCCAGACTCAGACATCAGTACCATCCTCCCAGACTCAGGCAGCAGTAACAGCCTCATCCTCCCAGACACAGATAGCAACAACAGCCTCATCCTCCCAGACTCAGGCAGCAGTAACAGCCTCATCCTCCCAAACTCAGACATCAGTACCATCCTCCCAGACTCAGATAGCAGTAACAGCCTCATCCTCCCAGACTCAGACAGCTGTAACAGCCTCATCCCTGTCAGACTCTGACATCAGTACCATCCTCCCAGACTCAGATAGCAACAACAGCCTCATCCTCCCAGACACAGATAGCAACAACAGCCTCATCCTCCCAGACTCAGACAGCTGTAACAGCCTCATCCTCCCAGACTCAGACATCAGTACCATCCTCCCAGACTCAGATAGCAACAACAGCCTCAAACTCCCAGACACAGATAGCAACAACAGCCTCATCCTCCCAGACTCAGACAGCTGTAACAGCCTCATCCTCCCAGACTCAGACATCAGTACCATCCTCCCAGACTCAGATAGCAACAACAGCCTCATCTTCCCAGACTCAGGCAGCAGTAACAGCCTCATCCTCCCAGACTCAGACAGCAACAACAGCCTCATCCTCCCAGACTCAGACAGCTGTAACAGCCTCATCCCTGTCAGACTCAGACAGCAGTAACATCGTCCCAGACTCAGACAGCAGTAACAGCCTCATCTTCCCAGACTCAGACAGCAGTAACAGCCTCATCCCTGTCAGACTCAGACTGACATCAGTACCATCCTCCCAGACTCAGGCAGCAGTAACAGCCTCATCCCTGTCAGACTCTGACATCAGTACCATCCTCCCAGACTCAGGCAGCAGTAACATCCTCATCTTCCCAGACTCAGACAGCAGTAACAGCCTCATCCTCCCAAACTCAGACAGAAGTAACAGCTTCATCCTCCCAGACTCAGACATCAGTACCATCCTCCCAGACTCAGGCAGCAGTAACAGCCTCATCCTCCCAAACTCAGACAGCAGTAACAGCCTCATCCCTGTCAGACTCTGACATCAGTACCATCCTCCCAGACTCAGGCAGCAGTAACAGCCTCATCCTCCCAGACTCAGACAGCAGTAACAGCCTCATCCCTGTCAGACTCTGACATCAGTACCATCCTCCCAGACTCAGGCAGCAGTAACAGCCTCATCCTCCCAGACACAGATAGCAACAACAGCCTCATCCTCCCAGACTCAGGCAGCAGTAACAGCCTCATCCCTGTCAGACTCTGACATCAGTACCATCCTCCCAGACTCAGACAGCTGTAACAGCCTCATCCCTGTCAGACTCAGACAGCAGTAACATCCTCCCAGACTCAGACAGCAGTAACAGCCTCATCCTCCCAGACTCAGACATCAGTACCATCCTCCCAGACTCAGGCAGCAGTAACAGCCTCATCCTCCCAGACTCAGATAGCAACAACAGCCTCATCCTCCCAGACTCAGGCAGCAGTAACAGCCTCATCCTCCCAGACTCAGACATCAGTACCATCCTCCCAGATTCAGGCAGCAGTAACAGCCTCATCCTCCCAGACACAGATAGCAACAACAGCCTCATCCTCCCAGACTCAGGCAGCAGTAACAGCCTCCCAGACTCAGATAGCAGTAACAGCCTCATCCTCCCAGACTCAGACAGCTGTAACAGCCTCATCCCTGTCAGAGTCAGACATCATTAACATCCTCCCAGACTCAGACATCAGTAACATCCTCATCTTCCCAGACTCAGATAGCAGTAACATCCTCATCCTCCCAGACTCAGACATCAGTAACATCCTCATCTTCCCAGACTCAGATAGCAGTAACATCCTCATCCTCTCAGACTCAGACAGTAGTAACATCCTCATCCCTGTCAGACTCAGACAGCAGTAACATCTTCATCCTCCCAGACTCAGATAGCAGTAACATCCTCATCTTCCCAGACTCAGATGGCAGTAACATCCTCATCTTCCCAGACTCAGATGGTAGTAACATCCTCATCTTCCCAGACTCAGATAGCAGTAACATCCTCATCCTCCCAGACTCAGATAGCAGTAACATCCTCATCTTCCCAGACTCAGACAGTAGTAATATCCTCACCTCCCAGACTCATATAGCAGTAACATCCTCATCCTCCCAGACTCAGATAGCAGTAACATCCTCATCTCCTCAGACTCAGACAGCAGTAATATCCTCACCTCCCAGACTCAGATAGCAGTAACATCCTCATCCTCCCAGACTCAGACAGCAGTAATATCCTCAACTCCCAGACTCAGGCAGCAGCATCAGATCTCTCATGTTCTCTTCCTGTTTGCTTATCAGATGATGTAACCAAATATGGACAGGCTGTTTCCTACTCATCCTACTCACTCACTTCCCACTCATCACTCATCACTGCCTGCTGACAGCTGGGTTGGGTAGTGTCATAAGTTCCTCTGGTCCCTGGACCCTCTGACAGCTGGGTTGGGTAGTGCCATAAGTTGCTCTGGTCCCTTGTCCCTCTGACAGCTGGGTTGGGTAGTGTCATATGTCCCAGCTGGTTTGGGTAGTGTCATATGTCCCAGCTGGGTTGGGTAGTGTCATATGTCCCAGCTGGTTTGGGTTGTGTCATATGTCCCAGCTGGTTTGGGTTGTGTCATATGTCCCAGCTGGTTTGGGTTGTGTCATATGTCCCAGCTGGTTTGGGTAGTGTCATGTCCCAGTTGGGTTGTGTCATATGACCCACTGGTTCCTGGTCCCTCTGACAGCTGGGTTGGTTAGTGTCATATGTCCCAGCTGGGTTGGGTAGTGTCATATGTCCCAGCTGGGTTGGGTAGTGTCATATGTCCCAGCTGGGTTGGATAGTGTCATGTCCCAGTTGGGTTGGGTTGTGTCATATGACCCACTGGTTCCTGGTCCCTCTGACAGCTGGGTTGGGTTGTGTCATATGTCCCAGCTGGGTTGGGTAGTGTCATATGTCCCAGCTGGGTTGGGTAGTGTCATATGTCCCACTGGTTCCTGGTCCCTCTGACAGCTGGGTTGGGTAGTGTCATATGTCCAAGCTGGGTTGGGTAGTGTCATATGTCCCAGCTGTGTTGGGTAGTGTCATATGTCCCAGCTGGTTTGGGTTGTGTCATATGTCCCAGCTGGTTTGGGTTGTGTCATATGTCCCAGCTGGTTTGGGTAGTGTCATATGTCCCAGCTGGGTTGGGTAGTGTCATATGTCCCAGCTGGTTTGGGTTGTGTCATATGTCCCAGCTGGGTTGGGTAGTGTCATATGTCCCAGCTGGTTTGGGTTGTGTCATATGTCCCAGCTGGGTTGGGTAGTGTCATATGTTCTCCGTGCTCAGTATTCAGTGGGTGTGTTTCCACTCCAGGGTGATTTAATATGTAGTTAATACAGATCTATAGGAATACTGAATTACACAGCAGCCACACCGACCTTTTTGAATTACAGAGGTAATTGTGCACGACGGCAGGGGAAGTTTATAACAGGTAGTGCCAAGATGGAGTCTACCCTGAGGAGAATGGATCTCCTGCTCCCTCCTATCCTGCTGACGTCCTCTGCATTAGTGTTCTGCACTATAAGCACCCAGCACTGAACAAAATCTTTATCTTACCCTTCTCTCTTTACCTTTCTCTAACGACACCGCTGCAACGCTCTCACTTTCTTCTCTCGCTCTCTCACTTACTCTCTCGCTCTCCCTCTGTTGTGCGTACACAAACAAATTAACACACACACACTCATTTGACATGTCGCTCCAGTCTTAATGGTGCTACCTGTTTGACGTAGCCTGACCATATACATCCTGAACAGACCACTCTCTTTACTTTCTGATGCAACCCAGTCAGCTTTGGGCCATGCTGATAGCTGAAGGTTGTTGTGCTGATGTCGAGTCTAATTTAAAACTAAGGACAGAGAAATGGTCCAGTCTGGTCTGACTGTGCTCCATGGCGCCACATTCATCTATCAGGGCTGTTACTCTACTGATGTACGGTCCTCTCCCAGAGATGGTAGATCTGACTGCAACATCTCCGCTTGGCACACAGGAGAACAAAGCTTTATACCAACGAGAAAGGAGAAATAACATGACGTGAAACAGTCTCTTTTCTTCCCCTCACCAACTTTCAAGAAGAGTGATTGCTGATTGCTCTCTGAAGGACTTTGCAAATTGCCTGGTAATTGTGTTTGGAGGAAAATTGTTCATTTCACCACTGCATTTTCATATTTCTCCCCCAGGGAGACGGCAGCATTATTGGAAAGACGGATTGAAGGAAAGCCTTTTCTTGTAATTAACATTTCTTCAAAATAAAAGGATTTTGAGAAAAATTGCTGAAGCGAATGTCAAGGGCCATTCTGTATGCATAAGACATATGAAGAAAAAACACACACTACCATTCGAAAGTTAGGGTCACTTAGAAATTTTCTTGTTTTTGTCCATTAAAATAACATCGAATTGATCAGAAATACAGTGTAGACATTGTTAATGTTGTAAATGACCATAATAGCTGGAAATCTCAGATTTTCTATGGAATATCTACATAGGCGTACAGAGGCCCATTATCAGCAACCATCACTCCTGTGTTCCAATGGCACGTTGTGTTAGCTAATCCAAGTTTATCATTTTAAAAGGCTAATTGATCATTAGAAAACCCTTTTGCAATTATGTTAGCACAGCTGAAAACTGTCGTTCTGATTAAAGAACTGGCCTTCTTTAGACTAGTTGAGTATCTGGAACATCAGCATTTGTGCGTTCGATTACAGGCTCAAAATGGCCAGAAACAAAGCACTTTCTTCTGAAACTCATCAGTCTATTATTGTTCTGAGAAATGAAGATCTTGTACAATGCTGTGTACTTCTCCCTTCACAGAACAGCGCAAACTGGCCCTAACCAGATTAGAAAGAGGCGGCAGGGTGGCCTAGTGGTTAGAGCGTTGGACTAGTAACTGGAAGGTTGCATGTTCAAATTCCTGAGCTGACAAGGTACATATCTGTCGTTCTGCCCCTGAACAGGCAGTTAACCCACTGTTCCTAGGCCGTCATTGAAAATAAGAATTTGTTCTTAACTGACTTGCCTAGTTAAATAAAGGTAGAAATGGACAAAAACTGAGCTTTTCTTTAAAAAACAATGACATTTCTAAATGACCCCAAACTTTTCAACGGTAGTGTATGTCTTAAAACAGAATGCTCCGGGTCTTCCTTATCAGACCAGACTGATTGCGTCATGGTTGTAGCTTTCCCTGGGCTCCGTTCATGAGCATTCCATTTATTTTCTTTTCCCAATGTCACGTGTGCTCCCTCTCCGGCCTCTAGGTCACCAGGCTGCTCGTTATGGCGCACACCTGTCACCATCGTTACGCGCACCTGTGCTTCATCAGACTCACCTGGGCTCCATCACTTCCCTGATTACCTTCCCTATATATGTCATTCCCTTTGGTTCCATCCCCAGGTGTTACTGTGTCAGTTCTGTGTATTGTTTGTGTTTGTTATTTTGTATTATGTTGTGTTTATTTATTAAAACACTCACTCCCTGAACTTACTTCCCGACTCTCAGCTCACATCGTTACACCTTGTTTTATTCTCCTGCATTTTGAGCGATGTCTGTTGTTTGTTTTGTTTGGTGTAATCTTTTTGGACATTGCTGAGATGAGCTAAAGCCTGTCACTGGGAGATGCTTGTGCTGTGTGTTTCAATGAGGCAAAAAGGGGCGCTGTTTATAAGGATGTTTATATTGTATCCAAAGCCATTGCAGGAGGAAAGGGAGAGACATCCCAGTGAGTGTCTGAACCCCTGGAATGAAGCGTACCTTTGTAGCACTGTAATTGAAAGTCAGATTGTATCGTGATTTGACTTGTAAATGAGCAATGTGGCCAACTAACAGTTCATCTTCCTTTTGTTTGACAGAAGTGAGTACTACTGTGCTGTGTGTTCTCTGAGGCAGACCACATGTGAATCTGCTACATGGGACATGTCTGGACCCTGGGACAATCAGTGGGCCTGACCACAGGGAGCTCATTAGTATTGGCACTGTTAATTGGCTGCTGCTGTCAGCTATTAGCATAGAGTTCTAATACAGGCTGCACAGGCAAAAATAATTTGTTTCACATGCAGGGTAAAAAAATCAATAACTAATTAGTCTTGTGGACAGCAGTTGTATGTGTTTTACACTGGTTGAAATAGTTAAAAATTTTTCTTTCCATTTCCCCTTAATTTTTAAATTTCTCTGGTAAAAGAAAGGCCTGGATGATTTGTGTGTGTCCACTGTTAATCTCTCTGCCATCTTTGGTTTTACTAAAAGGATACTTTGTCCCCAGATAACCTTATTGTTTCAAGCGGCTAACCATATTTCCTTGTTCCCGGGGCACTTATCACCTATCTCCTCTCCTCTTTCTGCCTCTACTCTCTCTCATCCCAGCAGACATTTCATTACAGAGCAGGACCAGGATACTGTTTCTTCTTAACGCCCTATCCACCCTCAGGATACGTGGTTATTTATTAAGCGTATCCACAACTGGACTTTACCCTCAGCCTGATTTCACAGCACTGGACATGTTGTCCTCAGCAGAACATGACCAGGAAAGGAATTAGAAGGAGGGGAAACATATTTTAAACAACAAAAATAACTAAATTCTGAGGAGCCAGAGTAGTAAATGCAATTAGATGACTGGAAGACGTTTGATGTAGTCAGATCAACTGTGTGTTCACAGTGGTATGTACTGTACAACTCATAATTGGGAGATTAAGATAGATCAACAGAAACAGCTGAAAGATCCATAATGCCATCGTAAAAACGCTGACGATCCGATAGCCATAACCAGCAACATACAAACATAGCAAACACATCCAGCTACATCGTCCCAGAGACTCCTAAACGTTTAGAACATTTCTGCCGTGTTAGCTGTCTTAGTTCTTGTAATGACCTTAACACCTAGAGACACAATAATAAAATATGAGCTCAAAAAGCTGAGGTTGTAAAAGCCTGTTAGTCAAAGCGTAAACTCCCCTCCAAACTCTCCGTACCTCATTCCTCCTCTCGCTAACTCTGACTGTGTGTTGCTGTGTGTGACACAGTGTGTTCATACTTCGTTCATTGTTTAATGATCTCCACAGAGACATGACACAAAAACCTCTGTAACTCCACCCCCACCCCCACACCGGCCACCCCACCCGCCCCTGTCTCTCAAGACGGTCATACCCTGGGGTTGGGAGACAGTGTCACCTCACATCCCTGTCTCTCAAGACGGTCATACCCTGGGGTTGGGGGACAGTGTCACCTCACATCCCTGTCTCTCAAGACAGTCATACCCTGGGGATGGGGGACAGTGTCACCTCACATCCCTGTCTCTCAAGACGGTCATACCCTGGGGCTGGGGGACAGTGTCACCTCACAAATGAATTTCTCCTCACATCCCTGTCTCCATTAAACAGCTGTCAGTCTCCCAGTGCTGCACCTCTGTCTCCCGTGCAGCCCTGTCTCCATTAAACATTTGTCAGTCTCCCAGTGCTGCACCTCTGTCTCCTGTGCAGCCCTGTCTCCATTAAACATCTGTCAGTCTCCCAGTGCTGCACCTCTGTCTCCCGTGCAGCCCTGTCTCCATTAAACATCTGTCAGTCTCCCAGTGCTGCACCTCTGTCTCCCGTGCAGCCCTGTCTCCATTAAACATCTGTCAGTCTCCCAGTGCTGCACCTCTGTCTCCCGTGCAGCCCTGTCTCCATTAAACAGCTGTCAGTCTCCCAGTGCTGCACCTCTGTCTCCCGTGCAGCCCTGTCTCCATTAAACATCTGTCAGTCTCCCGTGCAGCCCTGTCTCCATTAAACAGCTGTCTGTCTCCCGTGCAGCCCTGTCTCCATTAAACATCTGTCAGTCTCCCAGTGCTGCACCTCTGTCTCCCGTGCAGCCCTGTCTCCATTAAACAGCTGTCTGTCTCCCGTGCAGCCCTGTCTCCATTTTACAGCTGTCAGTCTCCCGTGCAGCCCTGTCTCCATTAAACATCTGTCTGTCTCCCGTGCAGCCCTGTCTCCATTAAACAGCTGTCAGTCTCCCGTGCAGCCCTGTCTCCATTAAACATCTGTCAGTCTCCCAGTGCTGCACCTCTGTCTCCCGTGCAGCCCTGTCTCCATCAAACAGCTGTCTGTCTCCCGTGCAGCCCTGTCTCCATTAAACATCTGTCAGTCTCCCAGTGCTGCACCTCTGTCTCCCGTGCAGCCCTGTCTCCATTAAACAGCTGTCTGTCTCCCATGCAGCCCTGTCTCCATTAAACAGCTGTCTGTCTCCCGTGCAGCCCTGTCTCCATTAAACATCTGTCAGTCTCCCATTGCTGCACCTCTGTCTCCCGTGCAGCCCTGTCTCCATTAAACAGCTGTCTGTCTCCCGTGCAGCCCTGTCTCCATTAAACAGCTGTCTGTCTCCCGTGCAGCCCTGTCTCCATTAAACAGCTGTCAGTCTCCCGTGCAGCCCTGTCTCCATTAAACAGCTGTCAGTCTCCCGTGCAGCCCTGTCTCCCGTGCAGCCCTGTCTCCATTAAACAGCTGTCAGTCTCCCGTGCATCCCTGTCTCCATTAAACAGCTGTCAGTCTCCCGTGCAGCCCTGTCTCCATTAAACAGCTGTCAGTCTCCCGTGCAGCCCTGTCTCCATTAAACATCTGTCTGTCTCCCGTGCAGCCCTGTCTCCATTAAACATCTGTCTGTCTCCCGTGCAGCCCTGTCTCCATTAAACAGCTGTCAGTCTCCCGTGCAGCCCTGTCTCCATTAAACAGCTGTCAGTCTCCCGTGCAGACCTGTCTCCATTAAACAGCTGTCAGTCTCCCGTGCAGCCCTGTCTCCATTAAACAGCTGTCAGTCTCCCGTGCAACCCTGTCTCCATTAAACAGCTGTCAGTCTCCCGTGCAGCCCTGTCTCCATTAAACAGCTGTCAGTCTCCCGTGCAGCCCTGTCTCCATTAAACAGCTGTCTGTCTCCCAGTGCAGCCCTGTCTCCATTAAACAGCTGTCAGTCTCCCAGTGCAGCCCTGTCTCCATTAAACAGCTGTCAGTCTCCCAGTGCAGCCCTGTCTCCATTAAACAGCTGTCTGTCTCCCGTGCAGACCTGTCTCCATTAAACATCTGTCAGTCTCCCGTGCAGCCCTGTCTCCATTAAACAGCTGTCTGTCTCCCGTGCAGCCCTGTCTCCATTAAACAGCTGTCTGTCTCCCGTGCAGCCCTGTCTCCATTAAACAGCTGTCTGTCTCCCGTGCAGCCCTGTCTCCATTAAACAGCTGTCTGTCTCCCGTGCAGCCCTGTCTCCATTAAACAGCTGTCTGTCTCCCGTGCAGCCCTGTCTCCATTAAACATCTGTCTGTCTCCCGTGCAGCCCTGTCTCCATTAAACATCTGTCAGTCTCCCGTGCAGCCCTGTCTCCATTAAACAGCTGTCTGTCTCCCGTGCAGACCTGTCTCCATTAAACATCTGTCTGTCTCCCGTTCAGCCCTGTCTCCATTAAACAGCTGTCTGTCTCCCGTGCAGCCCTGTCTCCATTAAACATCTGTCAGTCTCCCGTGCAGCCCTGTCTCCATTAAACAGCTGTCTGTCTCCCGTGCAGCCCTGTCTCCATTAAACATCTGTCTGTCTCCCGTACAGCCCTGTCTCCATTAAACAGCTGTCTGTCTCCCGTGCAGCCCTGTCTCCATTAAACAGCTGTCAGTCTCCCGTGCAGCCCTGTCTCCATTAAACAGCTGTCTGTCTCCCGTGCAGCCCTGTCTCCATTAAACTGCTGTCTGTCTCCCGTACAGCCCTGTCTCCATTAAACATCTGTCAGTCTCCCGTGCAACCCTGTCTCCATTAAACAGCTGTCTGTCTCCCGTGCAGCCCTGTCTCCATTAAACAGCTGTCAGTCTCCCGTGCAGCCCTGTCTCCATTAAACAGCTGTCTGTCTCCCGTGCAGCCCTGTCTCCATTTAACAGCTGTCAGTCTCCCGTGCAGCCCTGTCTCCATTAAACAGCTGTCAGTCTCCCGTGCAGCCCTGTCTCCATTAAACAGCTGTCAGTCTCCCGTGCAGCCCTGTCTCCATTAAACATCTGTCTGTCTCCCGTGCAGCCCTGTCTCCATTAAACATCTGTCTGTCTCCCGTGCAGCCCTGTCTCCATTAAACAGCTGTCAGTCTCCCGTGCAGGCCTGTCTCCATTAAACAGCTGTCAGTCTCCCGTGCAGCCCTGTCTCCATTAAACAGCTGTCAGTCTCCCGTGCAGCCCTGTCTCCATTAAACAGCTGTCAGTCTCCCGTGCAGCCCTGTCTCCCGTGCAGCCCTGTCTCCATTAAACAGCTGTCAGTCTCCCGTGCAACCCTGTCTCCATTAAACAGCTGTCTGTCTCCCAGTGCAGCCCTGTCTCCATTAAACATCTGTCAGTCTCCCGTGCAGCCCTGTCTCCATTAAACATCTGTCAGTCTCCCAGTGCTGCACCTCTGTCTCCATTAAACAGCTGTCTGTCTCCGAATGCAGCCCTGTCTCCATTAAACATCTGTCAGTCTCCCGTGCAGCCCTGTCTCCATTAAACAGCTGTCTGTCTCCCGTGCAGCCCTGTCTCCATTAAACATCTGTCAGTCTCCCGTGCAGCCCTGTCTCCATTAAACAGCTGTCTGTCTCCCGTGCAGCCCTGTCTCCATTAAACATCTGTCTGTCTCCCGTACAGCCCTGTCTCCATTAAACAGCTGTCTGTCTCCCGTGCAGCCCTGTCTCCATTAAACATCTGTCAGTCTCCCGTGCAGCCCTGTCTCCATTAAACAGCTGTCTGTCTCCCGTGCAGCCCTGTCTCCATTAAACATCTGTCTGTCTCCCGTACAGCCCTGTCTCCATTAAACAGCTGTCTGTCTCCCGTGCAGCCCTGTCTCCATTAAACAGCTGTCAGTCTCCCGTGCAGCCCTGTCTCCATTAAACAGCTGTCTGTCTCCCGTGCAGCCCTGTCTCCATTAAACTGCTGTCTGTCTCCCGTACAGCCCTGTCTCCATTAAACATCTGTCAGTCTCCCGTGCAACCCTGTCTCCATTAAACAGCTGTCTGTCTCCCGTGCAGCCCTGTCTCCATTAAACAGCTGTCAGTCTCCCGTGCAGCCCTGTCTCCATTAAACAGCTGTCTGTCTCCCGTGCAGCCCTGTCTCCATTTAACAGCTGTCAGTCTCCCGTGCAGCCCTGTCTCCATTAAACAGCTGTCAGTCTCCCGTGCAGCCCTGTCTCCATTAAACAGCTGTCAGTCTCCCGTGCAGCCCTGTCTCCATTAAACATCTGTCTGTCTCCCGTGCAGCCCTGTCTCCATTAAACATCTGTCTGTCTCCCGTGCAGCCCTGTCTCCATTAAACAGCTGTCAGTCTCCCGTGCAGCCCTGTCTCCATTAAACAGCTGTCAGTCTCCCGTGCAGCCCTGTCTCCATTAAACAGCTGTCAGTCTCCCGTGCAGCCCTGTCTCCATTAAACAGCTGTCAGTCTCCCGTGCAGCCCTGTCTCCATTAAACAGCTGTCAGTCTCCCGTGCAGCCCTGTCTCCCGTGCAGCCCTGTCTCCATTAAACAGCTGTCAGTCTCCCGTGCAACCCTGTCTCCATTAAACAGCTGTCAGTCTCCCGTGCAGCCCTGTCTCCATTAAACAGCTGTCAGTCTCCCGTGCAGCCCTGTCTCCATTAAACAGCTGTCTGTCTCCCGTGCAGCCCTGTCTCCATTAAACATCTGTCTGTCTCCCAGTGCAGCCCTGTCTCCATTAAACATCTGTCAGTCTCCCGTGCAGCCCTGTCTCCATTAAACATCTGTCTGTCTCCCAGTGCAGCCCTGTCTCCATTAAATAGCTGTCAGTCTCCCAGTGCAGCCCTGTCTCCATTAAACAGCTGTCTGTCTCCCAGTGCAGCCCTGTCTCCATTAAACATCTGTCAGTCTCCCGTGCAGCCCTGTCTCCATTAAACATCTGTCTGTCTCCCGTGCAGCCCTGTCTCCATTAAACAGCTGTCTGTCTCCCAGTGCAGCCCTGTCTCCATTAAACAGCTGTCAGTCTCCCGTGCAGCCCTGTCTCCATTAAACATCTGTCAGTCTCCCAGTGCTGCACCTCTGTCTCCATTAAACAGCTGTCTGTCTCCCAGTGCAGCCCTGTCTCCATTAAACATCTGTCAGTCTCCCGTGCAGCCCTGTCTCCATTAAACAGCTGTCTGTCTCCCGTGCAGCCCTGTCTCCATTAAACATCTGTCTGTCTCCCGTACAGCCCTGTCTCCATTAAACAGCTGTCTGTCTCCCGTGCAGCCCTGTCTCCATTAAACAGCTGTCAGTCTCCCGTGCAGCCCTGTCTTCATTAAACAGCTGTCTGTCTCCCGTGCAGCCCTGTCTCCATTAAACAGCTGTCTGTCTCCCGTACAGCCCTGTCTCCATTAAACATCTGTCAGTCTCCCGTGCAGCCCTGTCTCCATTAAACAGCTGTCTGTCTCCCGTGCTGCCCTGTCTCCATTAAACATCTGTCTGTCTCCCAGTGCAGCCCTGTCTCCATTAAACAGCTGTCAGTCTCCCAGTGCAGCCCTGTCTCCATTAAACAGCTGTCTGTCTCCCAGTGCAGCCCTTTCTCCATTAAACATCTGTCAGTCTCCCGTGCAGCCCTGTCTCCATTAAACATCTGTCTGTCTCCCGTACAGCCCTGTCTCCATTAAACAGCTGTCAGTCTCCCAGTGCTGCACGTCTGTCTCCCGTGCAGCCCTGTCTCCATTAAACAGCTGTCTGTCTCCCGTGCAGCCCTGTCTCCATTAAACAGCTGTCTGTCTCCCGTGCAGCCCTGTCTCCATTAAACTGCTGTCTGTCTCCCGTGCAGCCCTGTCTCCATTAAACAGCTGTCTGTCTCCCGTGCAGCCCTGTCTCCATTGCAGCCCTGTCTCCCGTGCAGCCCTGTCTCCCGTGCAGCCCTCCATTAAACGTGCAGCCCTGTCTCCATTAAACATCTGTCAGTCTCCCGTGCAGCGTGCAGCACTGTCTCCATTAAACATCTGTCTGTCTCCCGTGCAGCCCTGTCTCCATTAAACATCTGTCTGTCTCCCGTGCAGCCCTGTCTCCATTAAACATCTGTCTGTCTCCCGTACAGCCCTGTCTCCATTAAACAGCTGTCTGTCTCCCGTGCAGCCCTGTCTCCATTAAACAGCTGTCAGTCTCCCGTGCAGCCCTGTCTCCATTAAACAGCTGTCTGTCTCCCGTGCAGCCCTGTCTCCATTAAACTGCTGTCTGTCTCCCGTACAGCCCTGTCTCCATTAAACATCTGTCAGTCTCCCGTGCAACCCTGTCTCCATTAAACAGCTGTCTGTCTCCCGTGCAGCCCTGTCTCCATTAAACAGCTGTCAGTCTCCCGTGCAGCCCTGTCTCCATTAAACAGCTGTCTGTCTCCCGTGCAGCCCTGTCTCCATTTAACAGCTGTCAGTCTCCCGTGCAGCCCTGTCTCCATTAAACAGCTGTCAGTCTCCCGTGCAGCCCTGTCTCCATTAAACAGCTGTCAGTCTCCCGTGCAGCCCTGTCTCCATTAAACATCTGTCTGTCTCCCGTGCAGCCCTGTCTCCATTAAACATCTGTCTGTCTCCCGTGCAGCCCTGTCTCCATTAAACAGCTGTCAGTCTCCCGTGCAGCCCTGTCTCCATTAAACAGCTGTCAGTCTCCCGTGCAGCCCTGTCTCCATTAAACAGCTGTCAGTCTCCCGTGCAGCCCTGTCTCCATTAAACAGCTGTCAGTCTCCCGTGCAGCCCTGTCTCCATTAAACAGCTGTCAGTCTCCCGTGCAGCCCTGTCTCCCGTGCAGCCCTGTCTCCATTAAACAGCTGTCAGTCTCCCGTGCAACCCTGTCTCCATTAAACAGCTGTCAGTCTCCCGTGCAGCCCTGTCTCCATTAAACAGCTGTCAGTCTCCCGTGCAGCCCTGTCTCCATTAAACAGCTGTCTGTCTCCCGTGCAGCCCTGTCTCCATTAAACATCTGTCTGTCTCCCAGTGCAGCCCTGTCTCCATTAAACATCTGTCAGTCTCCCGTGCAGCCCTGTCTCCATTAAACATCTGTCTGTCTCCCAGTGCAGCCCTGTCTCCATTAAATAGCTGTCAGTCTCCCAGTGCAGCCCTGTCTCCATTAAACAGCTGTCTGTCTCCCAGTGCAGCCCTGTCTCCATTAAACATCTGTCAGTCTCCCGTGCAGCCCTGTCTCCATTAAACATCTGTCTGTCTCCCGTGCAGCCCTGTCTCCATTAAACAGCTGTCTGTCTCCCAGTGCAGCCCTGTCTCCATTAAACAGCTGTCAGTCTCCCGTGCAGCCCTGTCTCCATTAAACATCTGTCAGTCTCCCAGTGCTGCACCTCTGTCTCCATTAAACAGCTGTCTGTCTCCCAGTGCAGCCCTGTCTCCATTAAACATCTGTCAGTCTCCCGTGCAGCCCTGTCTCCATTAAACAGCTGTCTGTCTCCCGTGCAGCCCTGTCTCCATTAAACATCTGTCTGTCTCCCGTACAGCCCTGTCTCCATTAAACAGCTGTCTGTCTCCCGTGCAGCCCTGTCTCCATTAAACAGCTGTCAGTCTCCCGTGCAGCCCTGTCTTCATTAAACAGCTGTCTGTCTCCCGTGCAGCCCTGTCTCCATTAAACAGCTGTCTGTCTCCCGTACAGCCCTGTCTCCATTAAACATCTGTCAGTCTCCCGTGCAGCCCTGTCTCCATTAAACAGCTGTCTGTCTCCCGTGCTGCCCTGTCTCCATTAAACATCTGTCTGTCTCCCAGTGCAGCCCTGTCTCCATTAAACAGCTGTCAGTCTCCCAGTGCAGCCCTGTCTCCATTAAACATCTGTCTGTCTCCCAGTGCAGCCCTGTCTCCATTAAACAGCTGTCAGTCTCCCAGTGCAGCCCTGTCTCCATTAAACAGCTGTCTGTCTCCCAGTGCAGCCCTTTCTCCATTAAACATCTGTCAGTCTCCCGTGCAGCCCTGTCTCCATTAAACATCTGTCTGTCTCCCGTACAGCCCTGTCTCCATTAAACAGCTGTCAGTCTCCCAGTGCTGCACGTCTGTCTCCCGTGCAGCCCTGTCTCCATTAAACAGCTGTCTGTCTCCCGTGCAGCCCTGTCTCCATTAAACAGCTGTCTGTCTCCCGTGCAGCCCTGTCTCCATTAAACTGCTGTCTGTCTCCCGTGCAGCCCTGTCTCCATTAAACAGCTGTCTGTCTCCCGTGCAGCCCTGTCTCCCGTGCAGCCCTGTCTCCCGTGCAGCCCTGTCTCCCGTGCAGCACTGTCTCCATTAAACATCTGTCTGTCTCCCGTGCAGCCCTGTCTCCATTAAACATCTGTCTGTCTCCCGTGCAGCCCTGTCTCCATTAAACAGCTGTCTGTCTCCCGTGCAGCCCTGTCTCCCGTGCAGCCCTGTCTCCCGTGCAGCCCTGTCTCCCGTGCAGCCCTGTCTCCATTAAACATCTGTCTGTCTCCCGTGCAGCCCTGTCTCCATTAAACAGCTGTCTGTCTCCCGTGCAGCCCTGTCTCCATTAAACAGCTGTCTGTCTCCCGTGCAGCCCTGTCTCCCGTGCAGCCCTGTCTCCCGTGCAGCCCTGTCTCCATTAAACATCTGTCAGTCTCCCGTGCAGCCCTGTCTCCATTAAACATCTGTCAGTCTCCCTTGCAGCCCTGTCTCCATTAAACATCTGTCAGTCTCCCGTGCAGCCCTGTCTCCATTAAACATCTGTCAGTCTCCCGTGCAGCCCTGTCTCCATTAAACAGCTGTCTGTCTCCCGTGCAGCCCTGTCTCCCGTGCAGCCCTGTCTCCCGTGCAGCCCTGTCTCCCGTGCAGCCCTGTCTCCATTAAACATCTGTCAGTCTCCCGTGCAGCCCTGCAGCCCTGTCTCCATTAAACAGCTGTCTGTCTCCCGTGCAGCCCTGTCTCAATTAAACATCTGTCAGTCTCCCGTGCAGCCATGTCTCCATTAAACATCTGTCAGTCTCCCGTGCAGCCCTGTCTCCATTAAACATCTGTCAGTCTCCCGTGCAGCCCTGTCTCCATTAAACATCTGTCAGTCTCCCAGTGCAGCCCTGTCTCCATTAAACATCTGTCTGTCTCCCGTGCAGCCCTGTCTCCATTAAACATCTGTCTGTCTCCCAGTGCAGCCCTGTCTCCATTAAACATCTGTCTGTCTCCCGTGCAGCCCTGTCTCCATTAAACATCTGTCTGTCTCCCAGTGCTGCACCCCTGTCTCCATTAAACATCTGTCAGTCTCCCAGTGCAGCCCTGTCTCCATTAAACATCTGTCTGTCTCCCGTGCAGCCCTGTCTCCATTAAACATCTGTCTGTCTCCCAGTGCTGCACCTCTGTCTCCATTAAACAGCTGTCAGTCTCCCGTGCAGCCCTGTCTCCATTAAACATCTGTCAGTCTCCCGTGCAGCCCTGTCTCCATTAAACAGCTGTCAGTCTCCCGTGCAGCCCTGTCTCCATTAAACAGCTGTCTGTCTCCCGTGCAGCCCTGTCTCAATTAAACATCTGTCAGTCTCCCGTGCAGCCCTGTCTCCATTAAACATCTGTCAGTCTCCCGTGCAGCCCTGTCTCCATTAAACAGCTGTCAGTCTCCCGTGCAGCCCTGTCTCCATTAAACAGCTGTCAGTCTCCCGTGCAGCCCTGTCTCCATTAAACATCTGTCAGTCTCCCGTGCAGCCATGTCTCCATTAAACATCTGTTAGTCTCCCGTGCAGCCCTGTCTCCATTAAACATCTGTCAGTCTCCCGTGCAGCCCTGTCTCCATTAAACATCTGTCAGTCTCCCAGTGCAGCCCTGTCTCCATTAAACATCTGTCTGTCTCCCGTGCAGCCCTGTCTCCATTAAACATCTGTCTGTCTCCCAGTGCTGCACCTCTGTCTCCATTAAACAGCTGTCAGTCTCCCGTGCAGCCCTGTCTCCATTAAACATCTGTCAGTCTCCCGTGCAGCCCTGTCTCCATTAAACAGCTGTCAGTCTCCCGTGCAGCCCTGTCTCCATTAAACAGCTGTCTGTCTCCCGTGCAGCCCTGTCTCAATTAAACATCTGTCAGTCTCCCGTGCAGCCCTGTCTCCATTAAACATCTGTCAGTCTCCCGTGCAGCCCTGTCTCCATTAAACAGCTGTCAGTCTCCCGTGCAGCCCTGTCTCCATTAAACATCTGTCAGTCTCCCGTGCAGCCCTGTCTCCATTAAACAGCTGTCAGTCTCCCGTGCAGCCCTGTCTCCATTAAACAGCTGTCTGTCTCCCGTGCAGCCCTGTCTCAATTAAACATCTGTCAGTCTCCCGTGCAGCCCTGTCTCCATTAAACATCTGTCAGTCTCCCGTGCAGCCCTGTCTCCATTAAACAGCTGTCAGTCTCCCGTGCAGCCCTGTCTCCATTAAACAGCTGTCAGTCTCCCGTGCAGCCCTGTCTCCATTAAACATCTGTCAGTCTCCCGTGCAGCCATGTCTCCATTAAACATCTGTCAGTCTCCCGTGCAGCCCTGTCTCCATTAAACATCTGTCAGTCTCCCGTGCAGCCCTGTCTCCATTAAACATCTGTCAGTCTCCCAGTGCAGCCCTGTCTCCATTAAACATCTGTCTGTCTCCCGTGCAGCCCTGTCTCCATTAAACATCTGTCTGTCTCCCAGTGCTGCACCTCTGTCTCCATTAAACAGCTGTCAGTCTCCCGTGCAGCCCTGTCTCCATTAAACATCTGTCAGTCTCCCGTGCAGCCCTGTCTCCATTAAACAGCTGTCAGTCTCCCGTGCAGCCCTGTCTCCATTAAACAGCTGTCTGTCTCCCGTGCAGCCCTGTCTCAATTAAACATCTGTCAGTCTCCCGTGCAGCCCTGTCTCCATTAAACATCTGTCAGTCTCCCGTGCAGCCCTGTCTCCATTAAACAGCTGTCAGTCTCCCGTGCAGCCCTGTCTCCATTAAACAGCTGTCTGTCTCCCGTGCAGCCCTGTCTCAATTAAACATCTGTCAGTCTCCCATGCAGCCCTGTCTCCATTAAACATCTGTCAGTCTCCCGTGCAGCCCTGTCTCCATTAAACAGCTGTCTGTCTCCCGTGCAGCCCTGTCTCCATTAAACAGCTGTCTGTCTCCCGTGCAGCCCTGTCTCCATTAAACATCTGTCTGTCTCCCGTGCAGCCCTGTCTCCCGTGCAGCCCTGTCTCCCGTGCAGCCCTGTCTCCCGTGCAGCCCTGTCTCCATTAAACAGCTGTCAGTCTCCCGTGCAGCCCTGTCTCCATTAAACATCTGGCAGTCTCCCGTGCAGCCCTGTCTCCCGTGCAGCCCTGTCTCCCGTGCAGCCCTGTCTCCATTAAACAGCTGTCAGTCTCCCGTGCAGCCCTGTCTCCATTAAACATCTGTCAGTCTCCCGTGCAGCCCTGTCTCCCGTGCAGCCCTGTCTCCCGTGCAGCCCTGTCTCCCGTGCAGCCCTGTCTCTATTAAACAGCTGTCAGTCTCCCGTGCAGCCCTGTCTCCATTAAACAGCTGTCAGTCTCCCGTGCAGCCCTGTCTCCATTAAACATCTGTCAGTCTCCCGTGCAGCCCTGTCTCCATTAAACATCTGTCTGTCTCCCGTGCAGCCCTGTCTCCATTAAACATCTGTCTGTCTCCCGTGCAGCCCTGTCTCCATTGAACAGCTGTCAGTCTCCCGTGCAGCCCTGTCTCCATTAAACATCTGTCTGTCTCCCGTGCAGCCCTGTCTCCATTAAACATCTGTCTGTCTCCCGTGCAGCCCTGTCTCCATTAAACAGCTGTCTGTCTCCCGTGCAGCCCTGTCTCCATTAAACATCTGTCTGTCTCCCGTGCAGCCCTGTCTCCATTAAACATCTGTCTGTCTCCCGTGCAGCCCTGTCTCCATTAAACAGCTGTCTGTCTCCCGTGCAGCCCTGTCTCCATTAAACATCTGTCTGTCTCCCGTGCAGCCCTGTCTCCATTAAACAGCTGTCTGTCTCCCGTGCAGCCCTGTCTCCATTAAACAGCTGTCTGTCTCCCGTGCAGCCCTGTCTCCATTAAACATCTGTCTGTCTCCCGTGCAGCCCTGTCTCCCGTGCAGCCCTGTCTCCCGTGCAGCCCTGTCTCCCGTGCAGCCCTGTCTCCATTAAACAGCTGTCAGTCTCCCGTGCAGCCCTGTCTCCATTAAACATCTGTCAGTCTCCCGTGCAGCCCTGTCTCCCGTGCAGCCCTGTCTCCATTAAACATCTGTCAGTCTCCCGTGCAGCCCTGTCTCCCGTGCAGCCCTGTCTCCATTAAACATCTGTCTGTCTCCCGTGCAGCCCTGTCTCCCGTGCAGCCCTGTCTCCCGTGCAGCCCTGTCTCCCGTGCAGCCCTGTCTCCCGTGCAGCCCTGTCTCCATTAAACAGCTGTCAGTCTCCCGTGCAGCCCTGTCTCCATTAAACATCTGTCAGTCTCCCGTGCAGCCCTGTCTCCCGTGCAGCCCTGTCTCCATTAAACATCTGTCAGTCTCCCGTGCAGCCCTGTCTCCAGTGCAGCCCTGTCTATACCCAGGCAAGAAAACTAGTTATTTTTTACCTCTGTTGTCTAGCACACCAACCACAGGAGGCTGGTGGCACCTTAATTGGGGAGAATGGGCTCGTGGTAATTGATTGGAGCAGAGTCAGTGGAATGGTATCAAATACATCAAACATGTGGTTTCCATGGTTTCCAGGTGTTTGACACCATTCCATGTGCTCCGTTTCAGCCACTCTTATGACCCGTCCTTCTCTCAGCAGCCTCCTTACTGACAGCAACGTACACCTAATGAGTCTGAACCTCGGTATGTTTACTGTCAGTAAGATGTGCTGGTAGTTAGGAACATGTCCAGGCTCTGCAAGCTAATGGTTCAAGCAGGTGCACCTACAGCTACATGTCCTGTCTGTGTGTCGGCAAGGAGAGCCGTGTCACTACTGATAGAAGGGGTGCCCAGGTCCACACAACAGGCCTCCTATCTTCACAAGCTGCACAGAGCTGTGGTAAATGAGGAACATTGAGGACTGGCAGACAGACTGAATGGTGCTCATGATTGGAAATCTATGTGTGTACGTGCCGGGGAATACAATGAACACCTCTCTGTCTGCCTCTCTAAGAAATCACACCTCAGGTGTTTAGGACACGTTTTTTGATTTTCACTTTGTAAAAAGTAAATACTTCAAGCAACGCTTTTTGAGGTAGCCTAATCATATTATAGTGTGTGTGTGTGTGTGTGTGTGTGTGTGTGTGTGTGTGTGTGTGTGTGTGTGTGTGTGTGTGTGTGTGTGTGTGTGTGCGCCTGTCACAACACACTACTACTTTGTGTGATAGAAATGCATCTTGCTGTAATTGTAGCACCCTGCTTGAGTTTCTGTTAAGGGATAGAAGTGAGAGAAGTTCCAATCTCATCCCGGGCATTTCATCAACAGCTGCCAGGATATTACTGAATGAATCATCATTTTGGAATACCTGACATTCAGTTTAGCAACGGATCGAGGGTGTGATTTGTTTATTGCTGAAACTTCTCTAATCAAGACAAATCTCAACGGAGGTCTGTATCAATCATTTCTTCATTGGTTGGAGGTTCAAGTCTTGGTGCTATTCCCATATCTCCCATATTTACAGTGACATCAATTCCCACTCCAGCCACCCAGTCTGCAGTACCCTGGTGTAGAACCCAGTCTGCAGTACCCTGGTGTAGAACCCAGTCTGCAGTACCCTGGTGTAGAACCCAGTCTGCAGTACCCTGGTGTAGAACCCAGCCTGCAATACCCTGGTGTAGAACCCAGTCTGCAGTACCCTGGTGTAGAACCCAGCTGTAACAGTTCATTATATAGTCAGAGCGTTAAAGTGATTTGTGATGCCAAATATCTTTGGTGCTGTGTGTGGCCTAGATGAGCATTTAAACTACTGTATTGTGAGCTCAGATGCACTCTCGTCTTTTTTCACTTCCCCCATTTGAGACTAGATATTGGAGATGATCTCCCTATTCTGCCACTGTCCCATTTTTAAATGAAGGTTATTTCAGTCCTTTCATTTGTCAATCAGGACTGAGGGTGCATCTCCAGTGATGGGCCTGTGTCAGGCTGTAATTGTCAGCGTCCCTTTCTGGCCCAGACACCGCTCAGCACTTTGCATGTGAAAGGAGGCAGAGAGGAGAGGTGAGCACTGAATTGATACCCAAACCTCCTTTTGTTCTCTGACGCTTTACCTCCCACTGCCAAGAGACTGGGGAGCAGACACAGGGACAATCAATGAGGAGGGGGGGTCAGGGCTCCCCAACACCTTCTTCCTCATCTGGCAGGTCAAACTCAGCACAGCCAGCCAAGTGGGTCTACTCTGTTCTATTACCAATTATCCTCCTAAATGACCTCTGGAACGTCCTCTCCCATATACAGAGACTGGGGTGTTGGATGCTATTAAACTCTGGACATTTTAATAAGTCTATGGTACTGAAACATATTTTCAGTAGGTCTATTTGCATCCATACCTTGCAGCACTAGAAGTGAAATGTAAATCAATGTATGATTGATTATATGTTCTGTATGTTCAGATCCACACACACTGTTGCTCACACTCAGGCACTGAAGAGTCTGCTGGGTGTATTGCAGAGGGGAATCAGCCCTGGGTCAGGGTTTAGTGTGTGTGTGTGTTTTCTGTATGAAATATTGATGTGCATTGTGTGTGTGTGTGTGTTTAATAATGAGTAGCAGAGGGGGCTGGTGTGTGTATGGAGTGGAGGGGCTGGAGGCTCTGGTTAGACCAGGCGCAAGAGAGATAATATAGCACTGCTATCTCCCGTCTGTCATCTATCTCCATTCCTTGGTATATTTATCATTCACGTATCAGTAATATGTTGCTTTTTCATTCATTACTGTGTAGTCAAACAAGCACATTTTGTAAATTGCTCCTAAATGGAGTTTAATGTCTAGTATAGTGAAGTGCTTCCTATTTTATCACTGTAATGAATCGTTCCAGATGGTAACACCATTTTAGTAGAGCAGATATTATGGAGTATTTTGTGACGTCCTTGTCCTGATCAGATCATTACATATCACAGTGTTTGGCAGGAGAAGATAGTCTGGAGAAATAACATCCTTTATTTAATGTAAAATTATACATTTAACTATTCACAGATGTCAATTTCCTCTGGAAAGTTGCTCCAAGTGTATTAAACATCCTCCTAACTTTGGACTCAAGGTAACATTCTGTGTTCCAGTCACAGCTGTGATTCTCCAGAGACAGATAGAAGTCTAGTCTTCTACCCGTCCTGTGATACTATCCAATGTGTTTTTAGGAAATGAAAAGCTGCTATGTATTTATGAGCTGTTGTTATCTCCCACCAGTGATGTTGTCCCACCTGCTTCCTGATAATCTGTGCAGGCTCTCCTGCTCTGTGTAACCCTCATGCTGCAGGCAGGGTTGTACCTAATGAATGAGGATAAGAAGAACCACATCGGGAGATAGGATTACTGTCTAGACTCGAGGACTGTTTCTGCTTCACGGAAATAGGAAGCAGAAAGATTAGAAAAGGAAACAGATTCTCATACGTTGTACATCATACCTGATCTGAATCATGGCAGAACTTTGGGGAACACACAACGCTTTTCCCATCCTAGAATTCACTGTGGGACTGTTTCCTTTAGACCCCATTGTCTTTAGAACGTGTCCCACATCTGTGCAGTGTATCAGTTCACTATGGCCATTCTAACATAGTAAACGGTAAGCAACATCCCTTTTCCTGAACTCCAACCTGACACGTATACTGCTCTTAGTATCTCCTCTGAGAAAAACCTGTTTGTCGTGATATAAGGGATGTACTTGAACAAAGTCCCTGTATTGATGTGTGTATCCAGATAATAGACTTGACATACAGCCCCATTTCCCTGCCAGTTAATACAGCCAGACACAGGCAGCTTTAATTAAGGGAAGAGGTGCTTCCTTTGCTTCAAAACAACCTCACCTGATCAATGATCTTCATTTCGACACGCACACACACACATTCACACACACGTACGCACACAGACACACACACACACACACACACACACACACACACACACACACACACACACACACACACACACACACACACACACACACACACACACACACACACACACACACACATAAAGGCCACTATAATAGTCACAGTAGAAATATGACTAAACAGATTGAATATCATCACCTCTTAGAAACAGCTCATGGTCATAGTAAAGGCTGATATCACTGAGAGATTAGCTGACAAGCTGTGCCAAATGCCACCCAGGAAATTGACAAGACACACAAAAGAAAAAGTGAAATTAATTGGGAACAAAAGCTATTGGCTAGATTTCCACGGTTATCTCTTTCTATTGGCTAGATTTCCACGGTTATCTCTTTCTATTGGCTAGATTTCCACGGTTATCTCTTTCTATTGGCTAGATTTCCAAGGTTATCTCTTTCTATTGGCTAGATTTCCACAGTTATCTCTTTCTATGAACTTCACAGGGTGACATTTGATTTAATACGTCAGAGCACCGTGGCAGAGCACCAATGACGGGGTGGATGGGGATGGGGGGGGAGTGATGACCAGGGAGAACAGAATGCATGGTGATCAACCACTGGCTGGATGCCCATCACAGACCTCAAGGATGCTTGGTAGGATAGAGGCCCCTGTCATGTGACCACCTGAATGTTGTGAGGAGACCTGTGACAGGGCCTGGGATGGTGGTTAGATAGCACACACTCACACAGACAGACAGACAGACAAACAGACAGACACGCACACAGACACGCACGCAGACAGACACGCACACAGACAGACACACACACACACACACGCACACGCACACACACACGCACACGCACATGACAGCAGGCACATCTGTTTCTATTGACAGAATGATGATGATGATGATGGTGGTGGTTGTAGCAGTGTCTCAGCTGTGTGTCAGGTGACATACGGTGTGTCAGGTGGCATACGGCGTGTCAGGTGTCAGATCATAAAGAAGATACTCCCCCCTCCTCTACCCTCCTCCACCACTTCCCCTTCTCTTCCCTGCTCCTCCTTCACCTCCTCTTCCCTCCTCCTCCACCTCCCTTTCACGTCCCACCACCTCCTCTTCTCATCCCTCCTCCACCTTCTCATCCCTCCTCCACCTTCTTTTTTTTGAATTTTACCCCTTTTTTCTCCCCAATTTCGTGGTATCCAATTGTTGTAGTAGCTACTATCTTGTCTCATCGCTACAACTCCCGTACGGGCTCGGGAGAGACGAAGGTTGAAAGTCATGCATCCTCCGATACACAACCCAACCAACATCTTACAGTTTTTTTCGATTGCTAAACGACAGTGGACACAACTGGAGTCACATGTGCAAAACTCTAACTACAGTCTGCACAGCAGCAGTTCATTTGGACCAAACTCTAGTTCGTTTTTCATTGCTTGAACACAGTTTTCAAAACTCTACACACTTATCCCATGACTTTAACCACAACCTGCACAACACTGTGGATTTACAGCACTTTGTTCAAATGCTAACACACTGCTGTCAAAACTGTGAACCACACATTCAAAACGGAATAGATTTCAGCCTTGTGCCTTTCAAACACTGCTGATTGCAATTTCAGCTGAAAGGCTAAGCAGGTGTCTTGTTTTAGACTTGTTAGTGAACACACACACATATTACAGTATATATAGGTAGAGCTCAGAACGATTCATTTTGGAAATGGAACAAGGAAGATGGGTTCGTGGAGGGAGAAGGGTGGCAGGGAGAGGGCGGATGCGTGGAGGAAGACAAAGAAGACAAAGAGCTGTTATTTCAGATGAAATAAGGGCTACACTTATAGACCATGTCGTGAACCATGGTCTCTCATTGAGAGAGGCAGGGTTGAGGGTGCAACCCAATCTGCAAAGATCCACAGTGGCATCTGTAATGCAAATTTTCCATCATGCAAACAGGTGAGAGTTACATCCTTACAGTAAATGAAAACATTACAGGAATCTATTTTGTATTGCAATTATAGAATATTTACACAGATATATATTACAGTAAGTTTGACTGTAAAATATATTTTTACAACAGGACCCAAAGGCTGCCCCCAACAGGGGGAAGAGGAAAAATATTTTCAGATGCGCAGGAAAATGCTATTGTTGACATGGTTGTTGTCAACAATGCAATAAAACTGCGGGAGATTCAAGATAGAGTGCTGGCTGATAATGATATATTTGAAAATGTTAATTCTGTCAGCACAACAACTATTGCTCGAGTCCTAAAGAAACACCAAGTTACAATGAAACAGTTATACACTGTACCGTTCGAGAGAAACAGTGAACGGGTAAAAGAGCAAAGATACCAATATGTCCAGGTAAGACGTCTGAGGTTACGTACACAGCTATACAAAATATTTACAGTAAAAAAAAACACCAGCATTTTTACAGTAAAACTGTGCACTTACTGTTTTTCAGAGAGTAATGGAGGTGGAAGCACTGGAAAGACCACATTCATTTGTATTTATCGATGAAGCTGGATATAACCTTGCCAAAACACGGCGCAGAGGAAGGAATGTTTTAGGTCAAAGGGCCACTGTGGAGGTTCCAGGCCAAAGGGGGGGAAATATCACCATGTGTGCTGCAATGGCCAATGATGGTTTGCTTCTCAACACACCACTCATTGGCCAATACAACACAGAAATGCTTATAGCTTTCATAGAACAGCTCTATGCTCAGCTAGTGCCAGCAGAACAGCGGGAGCCAGTAAGAAACCCCCAAGTTTTTGTCATAGTTTGCGATAACGTTGCTTTTCACCACTCTGCAGCTGTCACAGATTGGTTTGCAGCACATCACAGATTTATGGTTTTGTACCTGCCTGCATATTCACCCTTCCTCAACCCAATAGAGGAGTTTTTCTCTGCCTGGGGGTGGAAAGTGTTTGGTCACCACCCACATGACCAAATGTCTCTTTTGGAAGCCATGCGTGCCGGATGTGAGGACACGAGTCCAGAGGACTGCCAGGGATGGATAAGGCACTCCAGAAGGTTCTTCCCCAGGTGCATGGCAAGAGAAAACATTAGATGTGTTGAAGAAAACCTGTGGCCTGATGCTAGAGAGAGGCAGGATTAGCCCCTCAATTATTTGTTCGAATTACAGTATGTACTTTTAGTTTCTACCTTTTTTTCTCATTACTGTAATTCCGTAAATTACTACAGACTATTGAAGCAAACTGCTAATTTTCATTTACCTTAAAGAATTGTTATGTTCTAAAAAATGTAATAAATCATGTGAAAGAATGTCACTCTTTTCTTTGAAGAAAATATTACTTTGTATGAAGTCACTGAAATTGTTCAAACTGTAAAGATGAAAAGTTTGTATTTTCTGTATTGGTGTTTGATGCTAGTGTTTTTACTCTCAGTGTGTTCTGAGTGACAGTGTGTGTTATCTCAGTGAGGGTTGTGCATAGTGTTTGGCTGCACTGAGCGTGTTTTGAGCCATGTGTTAAGAGTTGTGTTGCTTGGAATGAGTTTTGCAGGTGATGTGAACTGTTTAGCTCAGGTGACTGTTGGTAGTGCAGACTGTAGTTAGAGTTTTGCACATGTGACTCCAGTTGTGCCCACTGTCGTTTAGCAATCGAAAAAAACTGTAACACAGCACGCATCCAACCCGGAAGCCAGCCGCACCAATGCGCCGGAGGAAACACCGTGCACCTGGTTAGCGCACACTGCGCCCAGCCCGCCACAGGAGTCGCTGGTGCGCGATGAGACAAGGACACCCCTACCGACCAAGCCCTCCCTAACCCGGGCGACGCTAGGCCAATTGTGCGTCGCCCCACGGACCTCCCGGTTGCGGCCGGTTACGACAGAGCCTGGGCGCGAACCCAGGGACTCTGATGGCACAGCTGGCGCTGCAGTACAGCGCCCTTAACCACTGCGCCACCCGGGAGGCTCCTCCTCTACCTTCTCTTCCATCCTCCTCTTCCTCCTCCTCCACCTCCTCTTCCCTCCTCTTCCACCTACCCTTCCCTTCTCCTCCACCTCCCTTTCTTGTCCCACCACCTCCCCTTCTCATCCCTCCTCCACTTCTTCTTCCCTCCTCCTCCTCCTCCTCCTCCTCCTCTTCCCTCCTTCTTCACCTCTCCTTCTCTTCCCTCCTCCTCCAGCTTCTCTTCCCTCCTCCTCCACATCCCCTTCCCTCCTCCTCCACTTCCTCTTCCCTCCTTCTTCACCTCTCCTTCTCTTCCCTCCTCCTCCAGCTTCTCTTCCCTCCTCCTCCACATCCCCTTCCCTCCTCCTCCACTTCCTCTCCCCTCCTTCTTCACCTCCCCTTCTCTTCCCTCCTCCTCCACATCCCCTTCCCTCCTCCTCCACTTCCTCTTCCCCACTCCTTCACCTCCCTTTCTCTTCCCTCCTCCTCCAGCTTCTCTTCCCTCCTCCTCCACCTCCCCTTCCCTCCTCCTCCACTTCCTCTTCCCCACTCCTTCACCTCCCTTTCTCTTCCCTCCTCCTCCAGCTTCTCTTCCCTCCTCCTCCACCTCCCCTTCCCTCCTCCTCCACTTCCTCTTCCCTCCTTCTCTCATATTGTCATGTCGTCTGACAGTGCTAGAGAGGGTGAGCGGAGGGACTTCCATCTTGCCGCTGTTCAAACAGAGCACTGTCTTATTGCTCCTGTCTGTCAGATCACCAGGCTGTGGTTCTCTACACCTGTGTCCCTCGTACCAGTTCTACCGGAAGTTTGACTATTAATAACACCTGTCCTAGGACAGAGGTGTGGGGACTATGGTGTGGTTGAGTCTCTGATGTTAGGCTTGACTACATTAACTACACCTGTCCTAGGACAGAGGTGTGGGGACTATGGTGTGGTTGAGTCTGATGTTAGGCTTGGCTACATTAACCACACCTGTCCTAGGACAGAGGTGTGGGACTATGGTGTGGTTGAGTCTGATGTTAGGCTTGGCTACATTAACTACACCTGTCCTAGGACAGAGGTGTGGGGACTATGGTGTGGTTGAGTCTGATGTTAGGCTTGGCTACATTAAGTAGACCTTAATATCCCAAACACACTACACTGTCACTCACACACAATCCCCCACACATTCAAACACTAGATACACAAACCCATACATAACACACACACACACACACACACACACACACACACACACACACACACACACACACACACACACACACACACACACACACACACACACACACACACACACACACACACTTCTACACTCATCATATGCTGCTGCTAGTTTTTTCCCACTCTTATAATTATCTATCCTAATGTCTAGTCACTTCACGCTGCCTTCAGGCACATTGATACATTCCCTGCTCTCAGATCATCATTTGATGTAATATGTTGCGTTGTGGAAAGGACATTGTGGACAAAGCATTAGAACACTTCAGAGGTGGCTTCTGCAATCAGGAGGAATCTCTCTATCAGTGGCAGTAGTGACAGTACTCCTGTCTCTCTCCTGGTGTCCTTCATCAGAATGACGATGCAGAGAGTTGTGTGGGTGACAGTGACAGTGACAGCGTTGACTTCATTAATTCTCATTTCCATGTGAACGAGAGTACTGAAGGGGCCTTCAATCTGTCTATTTGGCTCTGCACTACACACATACACACACACTCTATTCCCTCCCCTCATCTGTACCAACTCCTTCATATTACCATACTGTAGATAAATGCACTTCACAATCGCTGACATTTCCTTTTTCCTTCTGTTGCTGCTATAGTAGCAATCAGATTAGCTGGAGGAGGAGGGGAGGGTGGGGACAGTAGATAGGTCTGTGAAGCCGCTCATTGATTGGCCAGTGGAATGTGCTGGTCCATGCTGTGGTGCGATGCAGCTTGGATCTTTATGGATTGTGGCCAGGTGACAGAGACGATCCTGGGTATCTTGTCAAAGCCAGCGCTGCTTCAGACCTTTGGGTGTCAGATCATTAATCTTCCTGTCAGTGATGTGTCATTCCGGGAATCTATGGCCCTCCTCCGTCTCCAACCATCGCTCTCCGCCCTAGCCAGCCCCAGCCCTCCCCAGCCCGCCCCTGCTCTGTACGGTGAGAGTGCGGTAGAAGCATGGCCTCTCCCTCTCAGCAGACCAGCAGCCCTACTACACAACTCATCTAATCACTTGATCAGAGCTCTCTGGTTGAGGACAGTGCTGAGTCAATTCAAATCAAAGTTTATTTGTCACTTGCGCCAAATACAATAGGTGTAGACCTTACAGTGAAATGCTTCCTTACAGGCTCTAACCAATGGTGCGGGGGAAAAAGGTATGTGTGTGTGTGTGTGTGCGTAGGTAAGTAAAGAAATAAAACAACAGTAAAAAGTCATTTGAAAAAAGAGTAGCAAGGCTATATACAGATACCTGTTAGTCAGGCTTATTGAGGTAGTATGTACATGTAGGTATTGTTAAAGTGACTATGCATATATGATGAACAGAGAGTAGCAGAAGCGTAAAAAGAGGGGTTGGCGGGTGGTGGGACACAATGCAGATAGCCCGGTTAGCCAATGTGCGGGAACACTGGTTGGTCGGGCCAATTTAGGTAGTATGTACATGAATGTATAGTTAAAGTGACAAAGCATATAAGATTAACAGAGAGTAGCAGCAGCGTAAAAGAGGGGTTGGGGGGTGGCACACAATGTAAATAGTTCGGGTAACCATTTGGGTACCTGTTCAGGAGTCTTATGGCTTGGGGGTAAAAACTGTTGAGAGGCCTTTTTGTTCTAGACTTGGCCCTCCGGTACCGCTTGCCATGCGGTAGTAGAGAGAACAGTCTATGACTGGGGTGGCTAGGGTCTTTGACAATTTGTAGGGCCTTCCTCTGACACCGACTGGTGTAGAGGTCCTGGATGGCAGGCAGCTTAGCCCCAGTGATGTACTGGGCCGTACACACTACCCTCTGAAGTGCCTTGCGGTCAGAGGCAGAGCAATAGCCGTACCAGTCAGGATGCTCTCGATGTTGCAGCTGTAGAACCTTTTGAGGATCTTAGGACCCATGCCAAATTTGTTTTGTTTCCTGAGGAGGAATAGGCTTTGTCGTGTCCTCTTCATGACTGTCTTGGTGTGTTTGGACAATTCTAGTTTGTTGTTGATGTGGACACCGAAGAACTTGAATCTCTCAACCTGCTCCACTACATGAGAATGGGGGCGTCGATGAGAATGGGGGCGTGCTCAGTCCTCCTTTTCCTGTAGTCCACAATCATCTCCCCAGCCTTGGTTATGTTGAGGGATAGGTTGATATTCTGGCACCACCTGGCCCGGTCTCTGACCTCCCTATAGGCTGTCTCGTCATTTTTGGTGATCAGGCCTATGTCCCTTTCTTGTTTCTTGACACTGTTGTGTCGTCTGCAAACTTAATGACGGTGTTGGTGTCGTGCCTGGCCATGCAGTCATGGGTGACAGGGAGTACAGGAGGGGACTTAGCACGCACCCGTGGGGAGCTCCAGTGTTGAGGATCAGCGTGTCAGATGTTTTGCTACCTACCCTTACCACCTGGGGGTGGCCCGTCATGAAGTCCAGGATCCAGTTGCAGAGGGAGGTGTTTAGTCCCAGGATCCTTAGCTTAGTGATGAGCTTTGAGGGTACTATGGTGTTGAATGCTGAGCTGTAATCAATGAATAGTATTCTCACATAAGTGTTCCTTTTGTCCAGGTGGGAAAGGGCAGTGTGAAGTGCAATAGAGATTGCATCATCTGTGGATCTGTTTGGGCGGTATGCAAATTGGAGTGGGTCTAGGGTTTCTGGGATAATGTTGATGTGAGCCATTACCAACCTTTCAAAGCACTTCATGGCTACGGACGTGAGTGCTACGGGTCTGTAGTCATTTAGGCAGGTTGCCTTAGTGTTCTTGGGCACAGAGGCTATGGTGGTCTGCTTGAAAGATGTTGGTATTACAGACTCTATCATGGACATGTTGAAAATGTTAGTGAAGACACCTGCCAGTTGGTCAGCACATTCCCGGAGCACAAGTCCTGGTAATCCGTCTGGCACCGCAGCCTTGTGAATGTTGACCTGTTTAAAGGTCTTACATTGGCTACGGAGAGCGTGATCACACAGTCATCCGGAACAGCTGATGCTCTCATACATGCCTCAGTGTTGCTTGCCTCGTAGCGAGCATAGAAGTGATTTAGCTCATCTGGTAGGCTCGTGTCACTGGGAAGCTCGCGGCTCTGCTACCCTTTGTAGTCTGTAATAGGTTGCAAGCCCTGCCACAGAAGATGAGCGTCGGAGCCAGTTTATTATGTTTCAATCCTAGCCCTGTATTGAAGCCTGTTTGATGGTTCGTCACAGTGCATAGCAGAATTTCTTGTAAGCTTCCGGGTTAGAGTCCCGCACCACCAGTCCCATCACGTGTCTCCACTACTATTAGGTTCTCTTGATACCTCTGATGGAAAATCCTCGGCTTGATTCAAGTGGTTTCCTACTCAGGGAATCTAGACTACTGTATCTGGTGGAAAGGGCACAGATTTTAAGGCACAGTCTCAACTACCAGGACATACACACTTGTTACCTGAGCCAAATGTGTTCGGCTTTGCAATTACAATGAGCCCTTTAATGACAGATTGAACACCTGTCTTATAATTCATAGTGGCAATACACTGTACACTAGGAACACCTGCTCTTTCCATGAAATAGACTGGCCAGGTGAATCCATGTAAAAGCTATGATCCCTTATTGATGTCACCACTTCAATCAGTGTAGATGAAGGGAAGGAGACAGGATAAGGATTTTTAATCCTTGAGACAATTGAGATGTGGATTGTGTTTGTGTGCCATTCAGAAGGTCAATGGGCAAGACTAAAGCAAAATAATGAAGTGTGCTTGAACAGGTTATGGTAGTAGGTGCCAAGCGCACTGGTTTGTGTCAAGAACTGTAACTCTTGTGGGTTGTTTATGCTCAACAGTTTCCCGTGTGTATCAAGACTGGCCCAAAGGACATCCAGCCAACTTGACACAACTGTGGGAAGCATTGGAGTCAACATGGACCAGCATCCCTCTGGAATGTTTTCGACTCCTAGTAGGGTCCATGTCCTGACGAATTGAGGATGTTCTGAGGGCACAAGTGGGTGCAACTCAATATTAGGAAGGTGTTCCTAATGTTTTGTACACTCAATGTAAAAGGACTAAGAGGAATTGTCCCGAGATTTTGAAAAAAAAGCCTCCCTAGATAGAGGAATAGGCATTTTATTTGTTTAACCTCTAGTGACACCACATCCCCTGAACTGGACCGTTGTCATCATCTGACACTAATTAGCATAATGCAATGGACATACATATTACTAGAAAATATTCCTATTCATGAAAATCACAAGTGAAATATATTGAGACACAGCTTAGCCTTTTGTTAATCACCCTGTCATCTCAGATTTTCAAAATAATATGCTTTACAGCCAAAGCTAGACAAGCATTTGTGTAAGTTTATCGATAGCCTAGCATAGCATTTTGTCCAGCTCTCAGCAGGTAACTTGGTCACGGAAATCAGAAAAGCAATCAAATTAAATCGTTTACCTTTGATGAGCGTCGGATGTTTTCACTCACGAGACTCCCAGTTAGATAGCAAATGTTCCTTTTTTCCAAAAATATTATTTTTGTAGCTTCGTTTGTTCTTCACGTTTGGCTGAGAAATCGTCCGGAAATTGCAGTCACGAAAACGTCAAAAAATATTCCAAATTAGCTCCATAATATCGACAGAAACATGGCAAACGTTGTTTATGATCAATCCACAAGGTGTTTTTCAAATATCTATTCGATCCATCGGGACAATTCGTTTTTCAGTAGGACCGATTGGAGTAATGGCTACCTCTGTATTTTACGCAAGAATCTTTCTGGGAGCATCAGGCGACCACTTGCGCAATGTAGCCGCCTACGGGTATTCTTCAACATAAATGTGTAAAACTACGTCACATTGCTGTAGACACCTTCGGGAATGCCGAAAAAGAGTAATCTGGTAGATAGCCCATTCACTGCTCAATAGGGACACATTGGAACGCAGCTCTTTCAAAACGTGGGGCACTTCCGGATTGGATTTTTCTCAGGCTTTCGCCTGCAACATCAGTTCTGTTATACTCACAGACAATATTTTTACAGTTTTGGAAACGTTAGAGAGTGTTTTCTATCCTAAGCTGTCAAGTATATGCATATTCTAACATCTTGTCCTGACAAAATATCCTGTTTACTAAGGGAAAGTTTTTTTTCCAAAAATGAAAATACTGCCCTCTAGTCACAAAAAGTTAAAAAGCACATCAATAGAGTATTAGTGTGCAACCTAGGCTGCATTGGGCAGCATGGGACTGCATGGGGCAGCATGGGACAGCATGTGACTGCATGGGGCAGCATGGGACTGCTTGGGGCTGCACGGGGCAGCATGGGACAGCACGGGACTGCATGAGGCTGCACGGGGCAGCATGGGACAGCATGGGACAGCATTGGGCTGCATGGGGCAGCATGGGACTGCATGGGGCTGCATGGGGCAGCATGGGACAGCATTGGGCTGCATGGGGCATTACGGGGCAGCACGGGATAGCACGGTCAGCACAGGACAGCACGGGACAGCATGGTCAGCACGGGGCAGCACGGGACAGCACGGGGCAGCATGGGACAGCTATGACTGTGGAATGAGACAGAGGTCCTGATCATGTCAAGGTGACTATGCCATTGTGCAATTCCAGAACTCTCTCAGGCAGAACAGCATGACTTATTTATACATATTGTTTCTATATTAAATTGGTTTTACTCCTCCCTGATCACTGTTCAGACTAAATTCCCCCAAGATGCACCAAGATCAATACAAAGGAAGCTGACAATGCGCTATGGGACTGTGTGTGGAGGGGGGGATTCTTGAAAGTTATGACAATCCTAGTCCAGCAGGGAAACTGTAGGACCAGGATAGTTTAAAAAAAAATGTTGCATTATTTGAGCTTAATAATTACATTTAGGGGAATTTTATAAGGGGAAAGATTTTCCAAATATTTTCAATATTATTTATTTACATGTTGGCTCTATGCCAAGAAATGCTATTCTCTGGAGCAAAGAATCCGCAATTCAAAGTCTCCAAAAATGTGTTTAAAATTCTAAAAACATTTATATTATCTGAAAAAGGATAGTAGTTTAGTTTTTTGCAATAGCCTTCTCTGACTTGAATACTTATCTCAAAACTGTGATTCCTAAGAAATGTGTCTGGGGATTTGGTCAACTCTGTCAGATTTGTCTAAAATCCTAAATGAATGAGGACTGAGCAGGGTCAGCTAGACCAACAGGACCCCTTATTCATGTCCTCATTACAGGTAGCGAAACAAGAACACTCATGGTCTGGAAAGTTCACTACTTTTGATAGCATTAATAAACAATATTGAAATTGCCAGGGTCACATCAACAAACACAATCTCCATCTCCCTAATAGAATGAGATAGGGTAGGTATTCTGGTTCCGTCAGAGTTCTGAAAGATCTGATATAATGGTTCTGCTTTTTATAAGGGAATTTCAAATGAACTTTTTAATTTAAAAAAATATGTGTCTGTTTTGATTATTTGTTTTGAATTCCGTCAGTAGCTTGTTTACTCCACCACAGATGGCTAACCCCCCCCTAAGCTAATTATTTGGTCAATATTTGTGAAAAATATTTTTACCACGGTTTAAGGTGTCTGACGAAGTTAACATAAATCCAGTTAGTTGCAATTTATGAAAACATATAAATAAATCAGGAGGTTGTTACTTCACATGGTGTGATATTTTGGTCTACAAAAAAAAACTACATGGCCAAAAGTATGTTGACACCTGCTCGTCGTATATCTCTTTCCAAATCATGTACATTAATATGAAGTTGGTCCCCCCCTTTGCTGCTATAACAGCTATAACTCTTCTAAGAAGACTTTCCAATAGATGTTTTAACACTACAGCGGGGTCTTGCTTCCATTCAGCCACAAGAGCATTACTGAGGGCAGGCACTGTTGGGTGATTAGGCCTGACTCGCAGTCAGCATTCCAATTCATCCCAAAGGTGTTCGATTGGGTTGAGGTCAGGGCTCTGTGCAGGCCAGTCAAGTTCATCCACACGTATCTTCACAAACCATTTCTGTATGAACCTCGCTTTGTGCACATGGACATTGACATGCTGAAACAGAAGCTAGTTAGAAGCACAGAATCATCTAGAATGTCATTGTATGCTGTCGTGTTAAGACTTCCTCTCACTGGAACTAAGGGGCCTAGACCGAACCATGAAAAACAGCCCAGACCATTATTCCTCCTCCACTAAACTTTACAGTTGGCACTATGCATTCAGGCAGGTAGCAATCTCCTGGTATCCGCTGAACCCAGATTGCCAGATGGTGAAGCAACGCTTTGCATTGCACATGGTGATCTTAGGCTTGTGTGTGGCTGATCGGCCATGAAAACCCATTTCATGAAGCTACCGACGAACAGTTCTTGTGCTGACATTGCTTCCAGAGTCAGTTTGGAACTCTGTAGTGAGTGTTGCAACTGGGGACAACGTTTTAACGCGCTAGGCACTTCAGCACTATGCGGTCCCGTTCTGTGAGCTTGTGTGGCCTACCACTTCGTGGCTGAGTCGTTTTGCTCCTAGACGTTTCCACTTCCTGACTTGACCACAAACTGACTTGTTGGAAAGATGGCATCCCATGACTTCATTAGGTCATTCTACTGCCAATGTTTGTATATTCAGATTGCATGACTGTGTGCTCAATTTTATAACCTGTCAGAAATGGGTATGGCTGAAATAGCCGAATCCATTCATTTGAAGGGGTGTCAACATACGTTTGTATATATACAGTGGCTTGCAAAAGTATTCACCCCCCTTGGCATTTTTCCTATTTTGTTGCCTTACAACCTGGAATTAAAATAGATTTTGAAAATGCAAAATATATTTTATTGTGAAACAAACAAGAAATAAGACAAAAAAGTGAAAACTTGAGCGTGTATAACTAACTATTCACCCCCCCATAAAGTCAATACTTTGTAGAGCCACCTTTTGCAGCAATTACAGCTGCAAGTCTTTTGGGGTATGTTTCTATAAGCTTGGCACATCTAGCCACTGGGGTTTTTGCCCATTCTTCAAGCAAAACTGCTCCAGCTCCTTCAAGTTGGATGGGTTCCGCTGGTGTACAGCAATCTTTATCTCGTACCACAGATTCTCAATTGTATTGAGATCTGGGCTTTGACCAGGCCATTCCAAGACATGGAAATGTTTTCCCTCAAACCCCTCGAGTGTTGCTTTAGCAGTGTGCTTAGGGTCAGTTCTGTTGGAAGGTGAACCTCCGTCCCAGTCTCAAATCTCTGGAAGACTAAAATAGGTTTCCCGCAAGAATTTCCCTGTATTTAACTCCATCCTTCATTCCTTCAATTCTGACCAGTTTCCCAGTCCCTGCCGATGAAAAACATCCCCACAACATGATGCTGCCACCACCATGCTTCACTGTGGGGATGATGTTCTTGGGGTGATGAGAGGTGTTGGGTTTGCGCCAGACATACGTGTACGGCTTAAAGTGGTCCTATGGACAGATACTCCAATCTCCGCTGTGGAGGTTTGCAGCTTGTTCAGGGTTATCTTTGGTCTCTTTGTTGCCTCTCTGATTAATGCCCTCCTTGTCTGCTCCGTGAGTTTTGGTGGGCGGCCCTCTTTTGGCAGTTTTGTTGTGGTGCCATATTCATTCTATTTTTTAATAATGGATTTAATGGTGCTCCGTGGGATGTTCAAAGTTTCAGATATTTTTTTATAACCCAACCCTGATCTGTACTTCTCCATAACTTTATCCCTGACCTGTTTGGAGAGCTCCTTGGTCTTCATGGTGCCGCTTGCTTGGTGGTGCTCCTTGCTTAGTGGTGTTGCAGACTCTGGGTCCTTTCAGAACAGGTGTATGTATACTGAGAACATGTGACAGATCATGTGACACTTAAATAAAGATCACCATTGTGCAATCTCACTAATTATGTGACTTCTGAAGGTAATTGGTTACACCAGATCTTATTTAGGGGCTTCATAGCAAAGGGGGTAAATACATTTGTACGCACCACTTTCTGTTTTTATTTTGTTCAATTTTTTTTAACAATTTAAAAAATAAAATTCACTTCACCAATTTGGACTATTTTGTGTATGTCCATTACATGAAATCCATATAACAATCATTTTCAATTATAGGTTGTAATGCAACAAAATAGGAAAAATGCCAAGGGGGATGAATACTTTTGCAAGGCACTGTAGCGTGTACAGTATTTTTCAAATATTGTTAATATTAAGAAAAATATTTGTAAAAAAAAAGATTGTCCTGTCTTTGAAGAATCCCTGATCTACAGTACAGGAACACAGTGTATCTCCATATTTCCTAACTGCCCATTCATATCAATGACTATTCCTTGATTACCAAAGCTTTCAGAGGCAGATATCCACAGCTGTTTCTGTTCTCCCACTATACATTCCACCATATGTTCAATGGCAATCAGGCAGGTTAGTATTGATTTGCCATCAGCCAGGTTATGTAGGTTCCAGCTCTGTATAATAATCCCCATGTCAGGGAGAAGAATAGGCACTAGATTGATTATGGAGAAATTGATTTTGTTCCTGGGGCCTCAGCGGACCTAGCCCCTCTCTGAGCTCATAGCATTAGCTAGTGCACTGAGATGAATCCATCTCAGAATTATCTCAGCATTAACAGTATAGCTATTGCTGCAATTTAAAGCCGTCAATCAAGCCTCTCTACAACATTAATAAATTGTTTGATTTTTTCTTGTTATGTTTCTTGTTATGATTTGCCTCCGTGCCTTTCTATGCTCTACCTCACTTTCAATAAGAAAGAGCATTAGCCTACAATGTTTCACACGTCCATTGCTTTTAGGCTTTAAGGTCTTGTATCTACTCTGAGTGTGAGAGTATGATATTTAGTTAACCCAACTTCTCCCTCTTTGTGTGTGATGAACTGAGCCCTGTCTCAAACCCACATGTCTTCACACACACTCTAACCCAACAAATAATCTGCTCCAACTCTGGCCTTCCTGACAGCTCCTCTCCCCGGGCCTATAGCACACTAGTGGAGCTGTCACACACAGTAATTTACTGGTGACAGTCCATTCCCTAGAACAGGCCCCTTTTAGTGTATTAACACACATTAAGTCCCATAGGGCGGTGCAGAATTGTCCCAGCGTTTCCGGGTTAGGGTTTGGCTGGGGTAGGCAGTCATTGTACAGTGCCTTGCGAAAGTATTCGGCCCCCTTGAATTTTGCGACCTTTTGCCACATTTCAGGCTTCAAACATAAAGATATAAAACTGTATATTTTTGTGAAGAATCAACAACAAGTGGGACACAATCATGAAGTGGAACGACATTTATTGGA
The DNA here is from genome assembly GCF_045791955.1 of Oncorhynchus clarkii lewisi. Classification (NCBI taxonomy): domain Eukaryota; kingdom Metazoa; phylum Chordata; class Actinopteri; order Salmoniformes; family Salmonidae; genus Oncorhynchus; species Oncorhynchus clarkii. The sequence continues at coordinate 31,860,784 of NC_092170.1, forward strand.
TATTTCAAACTTTTTTAACAAATCAAAAACTGACAAAATGGGCGTGCAAAATTATTCAGCCCCTTTACTTTCAGTGCAGCAAACTCTCTCCAGAAGTTCAGTGAGGATCTCTGAATGATCCAATGTTGACCTAAATGACTAATGATGATAAATACAATCCACCTGTGTGTAATCAAGTCTCCGTATAAATGCACCTGCACTGTGATAGTCTCAGAGGTCCGTTAAAAGCGCAGAGAGCATCATGAAGAACAAGGAACACACCAGGCAGGTCCGAGATACTGTTGTGAAGAAGTTTAAAGCCGGATTTGGATACAAAAAGATTTCCCAAGCTTTAAACATCCCAAGGAGCACTGTGCAAGCGATAATATTGAAATGGAAGGAGTATCAGACCACTGCAAATCTACCAAGACCTGGCCGTCCCTCTAAACCTTCAGCTCATACAAGGAGAAGACTGATCAGAGATGCAGCCAAGAGGCCCATGATCACTCTGGATGAACTGCAGAGATCTACAGCTGAGGTGGGAGACTCTGTCCATAGGACAACAATCAGTCGTATATTGCACAAATCTGGCCTTTATGGAAGAGTGGCATGAATAAAGCCATTTCTTAAAGATATCCATAAAATGTGTCATTTAAAGTTTGCCACAAGCCACCTGGGAGACACACCAAACATGTGGAAGAAGGTGCTCTGGTCAGATGAAACCAAAATTGAACTTTTTGGCAACAATGCAAAACGTTATGTTTGGCGTAAAAGCAACACAGCTCATCACCCTGAACACACCATCCCCACTGCCAAACATGGTGGTGGCAGCATCATGGTTTGGGCCTGCTTTTCTTCAGGAGGGACAGGGAAGATGGTTAAAATTGATGGGAAGATGGATGGAGCCAAATACAGGACCATTCTGGAAGAAAACCTGATGGAGTCTGCAAAAGACCTGAGACTGGGACGGAGATTTGTCTTCCAACAAGACAATGATCCAAAACATAAAGCAAAATCTACAATGGAATGGTTAAAAAATAAACATATCCAGGTGTTAGAATGGCCAAGTCAAAGTCCAGACCTGAATCCAATCGAGAATCTGTGGAAAGAACTGAAAACTGCTGTTCACAAATGCTCTCCATCCAATCTCACTGAGCTCGAGCTGTTTTGCAAGGAGGAATGGGAAAAAATTTCAGTCTCTCGATCTGCAAAACTGATAGAGACATACCCCAAGCGACTTACAGCTGTAATCACAGCAAAAGGTGGCGCTACAAAGTATTAACTTAAGGGGGCTGAATAATTTTGCACGCCCAATTTTTCAGTTTTTGATTTATTAAAACAGTTTGAAATATCCAATAAATGTCGTTCCACTTCATGATTGTGTCCCACTTGTTGTTGATTCTTCACAAAAAAATACAGTTTTATATCTTTATGTTTGAAGCCTGAAATGTGGCAAAAGGTCGCAAAGTTCAAGGGGGCCGAATACTTTCGCAAGGCACTGTAAATAAGAATTTGTTCTTAACTGACTTGCCTAGTTAAATATAGGTTAAATACATGTGTTTTTAAACACTTCCTACCACACTGAGGCTGGCCGATCCCCCCACCTCACAGCAGTCCTCAGAACACTGATGGAAGAACCAAGAAAAAGCTGTTTATTGGTCAAAGCTATTGATCTGCACATTCCGAGTGATTTATTGAGATGTTTTTTTTTGCTGTATGTTGAATTGTACTCCATGAAATGCTCTCTTATACTGCATTGTATTCTATGGCTTTTGACTTGATTTATCTGTTTAAGGAGGAGTTTATGTTTGGAAGAGAGAGGTCATATTTCTGTTCATTGATCAATGTAAAGAGCGTTTTGCAAATGAAAGAGACATAACTCAACCAGCACCTAAAATGATCAATAGCTCCTAACTACGGTAAAAGATGTTCACTTGAGAGCTATAGATATTCTATTTAAAATACTGAGGCGTGTGACTATCTGCTTTCCTTCTAGACAAGTGAAGTCAATTGCTTTCCTTCTAACCTGCACTCCACATTATTCTGTATAGGTTTAGCCCAGTGGTAGAGGGCAAAGAGGAGGATATTTTTTTATACCCAATTAAGCTTGCCACAGGCGATATGTGGTCCCTGTTGCCCCCTACTGAAACGTGTTCTCCCCTGGTGCTCCCTGTTGAAACGTGTTCTCCACTGGTGCTCCCTGTTTAAACGAGTTCTTCCCTGGTGCTCTCTGTTGAAACGTGTTCTTCCCTGGTGCTCTCTGTTGAAACGTGTTCTTCCCTGGTGCTCTCTGTTGAAACGTGTTCTTCCCTGGTGCTCTCTGTTGAAACGTGTTCTCTCCTGGTGCTCTCTGTTGAAACGTGTTCTCCCCTGGTGCTCTCTGTTGAAACGTGTTCTCCCCTGGTGCTCCCTGGTGAAACGTGTTCTCATTCTGGTGAAACGTCTTCTGATTCTGGTGAAACATTTTCTCATTCTGGTGAAACGTGTTCTCTCCTGGTGCTCCCTGTTGAAACATGTTCTCCCCTGGTGCTCTCTGTTGAAACGTGAAGTCTCCCCTGGTGCTCCCTGTTGAAATGTGTCCTCCCCTGGTGCTCCCTGTTGAAACGTGTTCTTCCCTGGTGCTCCCTGTTGAAACGTGTTCTCCCCTGGTGCTCCCTGTTGAAACGTGTTCTCCCCTGGTGCTCTCTGTTGAAACGTGTTCTCCCCTGGTGCTCCCTGTCGAAACGTGTTCTCCCCTGGTGCTCCATGTTGAAACATGTTCTCCTATGGTGAAACGTGTTCTCATTCTGGTGAAACGTCTTTTGATTCTGGTGAAACATGTTCTCATTCTGGTGAAACGTGTTCTCCCCTGGTGCTCTCTGTTGAAACATGTTCTCCCCTGGTGAAACGTGTTCTCATTCTGGTGAAACGTGTTCTCATTCTGGTGAAACATGTTCTCATTCTGGTGAAACGTGTTCTCATTCTGGTGAAACATGTTCTCATTCTGGTGAAACATGTTCTCATTCTGGTGAAACGTGTTCTCATTCTGGTGCCCCATTAGACTACTTCAGCGGCTTTGGAAGCAGGCATCCTGACCCAGAGAGAGGGAGAAGCACTCTGTCTCTCCACACCTAAATAGACAGCGGAGAGAGAGAGAGCAAGGGAAAGAGAGAGATAGAGATCTAAGAGGGCGTGATTTGTTTATTTTGGCCGAGGGAGACAATTTTTGGAACAGAAAAATAGATGAAGGTGAAGGATATCAGAAGTAAAACAGAAAATATGGAGTCAACTCAACACCAGCTATTGCTACCGTTTTAGAATAGTTGCTATTAGCATATTTCCTGTTCTGGTCATCCTGCATGAAGATTTTAGGAAACTTGAATCTTGCAGTAGTGAATCAGTCCAGTCCTCAACATTGAGCGACCCATCCTCGGCCATAAAAAATTGAATCATGAAAAATACCACACTGTAGTTTCCTTCATGCTTACGCAGAAGTGATTCTGCATCACTCAGAACATTACTATCCCCAGTCCTCCCACCCATCTGGGATAGCCTGGCCCTGTTCTGGAAGCACACAGAGTCAGTGCTACTGCTACATTAGCCCATCTGTCCAGCTGGCTGCTGTGTGCACACTAAGCTCACACACACACACACACACACACACACACACACACACACACACACACACACACACACACACTCACACTCACACTCACACTCACTCTGACATATGAGGTGTGTTTGTCTTTGTGTTTATCACAGTGATCACACCAACAGAAGTCCCCAGACCAGTCATTAGACACACATGGCCCTTTTTTTCAGCTTAATCTCCTGTCCTGTCTTAATCCACTGCGTCACTATAAGACACCAAACTGCCCTGAGATGTATCTGATTTCTGTGTTTGTATTGAAGTCCTAAATGTCACATGCTCATTCCCCTTCAAGGAATTAAAAATGTTTCATTCTATCCAGTTACCTTTTCAGACTGAAATGAAGTCTGGTGCTAAATGTCAAGTCGAGATGAGTAGCTATCAGAATTATAATTTGCCTTGTTGCATTCTTGTCTCAATTAATTTTTCTTCCTGGGTAAACTTGATTCTAGGCCCTCTAAGTGATGAATGCTCAGGGGGGCTTAGAGCGAACACACCAAACTCATCCTTTTAATTTGAAGACAAGCTGTAATTTATGGACACACACACAGACACAGGCTCCATCTCCGATAGCCTATAGTCGTGGCTAGGAGACATCTATCTAATTACAGGCTCCATCTTTAATAGGCTGTAGTCGTGGCTAGGAGACATCTATCTAATTACAGGCTCCATCTCTAATAGGCTGTAGTCATGGCTAGGAGACATCTATCTAATTACAGGCTCCATCTCTAATAGGCTGTAGTCATGGCTAGGAGACATCTATCTAATTACAGGCTCCATCTCTAATAGGCTGTAGTCGTGGCTAGGAGACATCTATCTAATTACAGGCTCCATCTCTAATAGGCTGTAGTCGTGGCTAGGAGACATCTATCTAATTACAGGCTCCATCTCTAATAGGCTGTAGTCGTGGCTAGGAGACATCTATCTAATTACAGGCTCCATCTCTAATAGGCTGTAGTCGTGGCTAGGAGACATCTACCTAATTACAGGCTCCATCTCCGATAGCCTGTAGTCGTGGCTAGGAGACATCTATCTAATTACAGGCTCCATCTCCGATAGCCTGTAGTCGTGGCTAGGAGACATCTATCTAATTACAGGCTCCATCTCTAATAGGCTGTAGTCGTGGCTAGGAGACATCTATCTAATTACAGGCTCCATCTCCGATAGCCTGTAGTCGTGGCTAGGAGACATCTATCTAATTACAGGCTCCATCTCTAATAGGCTGTAGTCGTGGCTAGGAGACATCTATCTAATTACAGGCTCCATCTCTAATAGGCTGTAGTCGTGGCTAGGAGACATCTATCTAATTACAGGCTCCATCTCCGATAGGCTGTAGTCGTGGCTAGGAGACATCTATCTAATTACAGGCTCCATCTCTAATAGGCTGTAGTTGTGGCTAGGAGACATCTATCTAATTACAGGCTCCATCTCTAATAGGCTGTAGTCGTGGCTAGGAGACATCTATCTAATTACAGGCCCCATCTCTAATAGGCTGCAGTCATGGCTAGGAGACATCTATCTAATTACAGGCTCCATCTCTAATAGGCTGTAGTCGTGGCTAGGAGACATCTATCTAATTACAGGCTCCATCTCCGATAGGCTGTAGTTGTGGCTAGGAGACATCTATCTAATTACAGATGAGTGGGATTCCATCACGTGGTATATATCCACTGACAGTCATGTCATAAGGATATACAGTATCCTTGACAATATGCATGCCAATGTACCCTCATGTATACCATGATGCATGCTCTGTAGATTGATCCATACGTTTGATTCTTGAAATTGACACTGAGTTAAGCGTTTTAGATTGGTGGGTCCAATGGATCCCAGCAGAAAATCCTGGTGTTACAGTGATGGATATAATTATGACAGGCAATAGAGCAGTCCTCTTACTGTAGTGTAGACTGTGTGAGAAGTCATGTTAAAATCACCTTCACTTGGTCATGTTGGATCTATACTCTTGCATGGATCTTTGTTGGATATGTGGTCATTGCGTCAGTCAAAATCGAAAAAGACATTCAAAAGACCTATTTCCAAACCATGCTTAATGTAAGTGTCTGTGATTGAGTCACTCTCTCCACAAAGAGAGGAGAGTAATTGGTAGCTTGGCCTGATACAGTAGAGGCCACTCACAGTTAACCAGATAAATGAATAGGTATAGCAAAGGCTGGTGTCACTGGCTGGAACCCTAGAACTGGCTGGAACTGTAGAACTGGCTGAAACTGTAGAACTGTATAACTGGGTGTACCTTTATACCTGGGTGTAACTGAAGAACTAGCTGGAACTGTATAACTGGCTAGAACTGTATAACTGGCTAGAACTGTATAACTGTCTGGAACTGTAGAACTGTATAACTGGGTGTAACTTTATAACTGGGTGCAACTGTATAACTGGCTAGAACTGTAGAACTAGCTGGAACTGTAGAACTGGCTGGAACTGTAGAACTGGCTGGAACTGTAGAACTGTAGAACTGGGTGTAACTTTATAACTGGGTGTAACTGTAGAACTGGCTAGAACTGTAGAACTGGCTGGAACTGTAGAACTGTAAAACTGGCTGTAACTGTGGAACTGACTGGAACTGTATAACTGGCTAGAACTGTAGAACTATCTGGAACTGTAGAACGGTCTGTAACTGTAGAACTGTAGAACTGTCTGGAACTGTAGAACTGGCTGAAACTGTAGTACTGTCTGGAACTGTAGACCTGGCTGTAACCGTAGAACAGTCTGTAACTGTAGAACTGGCTAGAATTGTAGACCTGGCTGGAATTGTAGAACTGTAAAACTGTCTGGAACTGTGGAACTGATCGGAACTGTAGAACTGGCTGGAACTGTAAAACTCTAGAACTGGCTGGAATTGTAGAACTGTAAAACTGTCTGGAACTGTGGAACTGATTGGAACTGTAGAACTGGCTGGAACTGTAAAACTCTAGAACTGGCTGGAATTGTAGAACTGGCTATAACAGTAGAACTGTAAAACTGGCTGTAACTGTAGAACTGGCTGTAACTGTAGAACTGTAGAACTGGCTGTAACTGTAGAACTGGCTATAACTGTAGAACTGTAGAACTATCTGGAACTGTAGAACTGGCTGTACCTGTACAACTGTAGAACTGGCTGTAACTGTAGAACTGTCTGGAACTGTAGAACTGTAACACTGACTGGAACTGTAGAACTGGCTGGAACTGTAGAACTGTCTGGAACTGTAGAACTTGCTGGAACTGTAGAACTATAGAACTGGGTAGAATTGTGGAACTGTAGAACGGTCTGTAACTGTAGAACTGTCTGGAACTGTAGAACTGTCTGGAACTGTCTGGAACTGTAGAACTGTCTGGAACTGTAGAACTGGCTGTAACCATAGAACTGGCTGGAACCATAGAACTGGCTGGAACTGTAGAACTGTAGAACTGGCTGGAACTGTAGAACTGTCGGGAACTGTAGAACTGGCTGGAAGTGTAAAACTGGGTAGAACTGTGGAAATGGCTGTAACTGTAGAACGCCTGTAACTGCTGAACTGGCTGTAACTAGAACTGGCTGTAACTGTTGAACTGGCTGTAACTGTAGAACTGGGTAGAACTGTGGAAATGGCTGGAACTGTAGAACTATAGAACTGACTGGAAATGTAGAACTGGCTGAAACTGTAGAGCTGGCTGGAACTGTAGGACTGGCTGGAACTGTAGAACTTGCTGGAACTGTAGAACTATAGAACTGGGTAGAATTGTGGAAATGGCTGTAACTCTAGAACTGCCTGTAACTGTTGAACTGGCTGTAACTCTAGAACTGCCTGTAACTGTAGAACTGCCTGTAACTGTAGAACTGCCTGTAACTGTTGAACTGGCTCAAACTGTAGCACTGGGTAGAACTGTGGAAATGCCTGTAACTGTAGAACTGCCTGTAACTGTTGAACTGGCTGTAACTGTAAAACTGGCTGTAACTGTAGAACTGCCTGTAACTGTAGAACTGCCTGTAACTGTTGAACTGGCTGTAACTGTTGAACTGGCTGTAACTGTAGAACTGGGTGGAACTGTGAAAATGGCCAATAAGACCAGAGTGAATGTTCAGTCAGAACTACTGGCACAAACAGCCTGTATAGCCATTCAGAACTAGGGTATGGACTAAACACACATTTTGTGTTTTATACCAATCCATTTACTCCATTCCGGCCATTATTATGAGCCATCCTCCCCACCAGCAACCTGCTGGTGTGTGTGTGTGTGTGTGTGTGTGTGTGTGTGTGTGTGTGTGTGTGTGTGTGTGTGTGTGTGTGTGTACCTGGACGTGTGTAAGAGAGAGTCACTTATTGCTCTATATTGCAGCGAAATTACAAAAATAGGAGCAGTGATTGCTGTCCAGAGGTGTTGCTTCATTCTGGCATTTGAGTCAAATCAACCTGTAATGATATTGGCTTACTGTGACCGAGGGAAGCAATCCGATAAGGCCGCGCCTAACCAACTGGTGCTCTCGCTAGCCGACCCTGTCTCTCACTCCTTAAACCATTATTCAAACCGTAACAAGGCGATTCATTTAGTCTGTCTGCGAGCAGAATTAGATTCTCGCTTGAGCGAGCGTGAAGAAAAATATAAAGATGTTCACTGCACCAAACACACATCATTTACATAATTTCAACTTGGGGTTTGGACAGTAATAAAGAGTTATGATAAAACTGTCATTAGGGCGAGGAATGTGGCGAGGACAGAAGCGGAGCTGTGGAAGATTAATTCGCGGAGCAGAGCTCTCCACAGTACTGAAATGTCATGAGACTTCAAAAAATGAGTGGCTTCGTTTTGGATAACCTACCTGTTTGGCCTTGCAATTTCTGGTGTGTGTGTGTGTGTGTGTGTGTGTGTGTGTGTGTGTGTGTGTGTGTGTGTGTGTGTGTGTGTGTGTGTGTGTGTGTGTGTGAGAGAGAGAGTGTCAGTGTGAGTGTGTGATTTCTGTGTATGTGCACACTCTCAAAGGTGTCTTTACTATCATTAAATGAAGACTTATTTTTTATCAAAGATAATCTGTAATTAGTGTTACGCAATTACACTGATTAATCATGTAACTGTAATTAACTAAGAATTCGGGACACCAAGGAAAATATTCAGATTACAAAGTTATAATTTCCTAATATAACTTTTCAGATATTTTATATCTGATCAATTAGTCTTCAAATTAATGAATTATTTACTTTACCTCACGTTAGTCTCATTCCAAACGTCGAAAATTGTTGGTTATCTGCATGATCCCAGTCTTCACTATGAGTCATCCATACATCAATTGTCTTAAATCATTTATTTACTAACTAAGTAATTCACAGAAATGCATAAACAAACAAACAAAGTAAAAATGGTTACAGTACAAGAAATGATAGGGGAATGTGCCCTTGTGGGCTAAACCGGCATGGCGGCTTGTTGTACAAAAGGGAAGTGGGGGTCGACTGAGAAGACAATGCACAGTTGATAATTATAACAATTGAAATGCTAATCCTTTGCACATGAACGCTCACTCATTCGGGAACAACTGCAATCAATATATATATATTTACGCTAGGTGTGTTGTCGGGATCTCTGCTGAAAAGTTAGTTTCTGTTGGAGAGTTTCCATCCTCTCTCTCTCTGTCGTGGGTAGTTCTGAGTGACATTCATTCATGTTGTTGTAGAATGGATGTCTCGGCGGTTGTCATTCTTCTCGTTCAATGATTCCGAATTCCTAGCTGCAGACTAGTAATTAATATCAAAGACTTGTTCTTATTCTGTCGGTATCGATAGCCTAAGAGTTTAACCACGTGCTATGGTTAAAAGATTCAGCAATCGTCTCAACCTTTGTCCTCTCGTGATTTAGAGAAAAACATGGTCTGGTGATAGAAACCACGATTCAGGGTTTTATTTGGAAGGGCAGAAAAGGGCCTGTCCCAGGATGCCAGACCATAACTGTGCTCATGGGAGGTCCTCTGATTTAGTTAAACTCAGAAGGGAATTGGATTTTCCTTCATTAAAAAGTCCAAAATCACATTACACAATTTTACAAACAGTATCATCCTCACTCATTCATTTATACAACAATTAGATGTAAACCTCATATCTGAGGCTATTATATAAACAGCGTTATGGTGATGTGGCTGCACCGTCTCCCATGAGCCTCACTAAAATGTAACAAACGGACCAGTTTGTAGCTGCATTCTTCACCAATCTTTTATACCTTCTCCGGAACATAAATGTTCGGACCTCAAGTTCTGTGAGATGGAAGACATTCCTTTGTTCTCTATGAAACTTCAATCTGTCTCTGTACTGTGGCCATGAGGAGATCTCCTCAGGAATTTACTACCTCTCCCTGACCACAGCAGCCTGTGTGCAGGAGGCAGGGAGAGGGGGATGGGGCTTGCCGTACCCAAAGAGGGCAACGTCATGACAAAGGGTACGGTTCGGGTACAGTATTGTTATTGGGGTACAAAAATATCAAAATACACATAATGTACCTTCAGAGGTACACATGTAATATCACATGGTACTGTTCGGTACCTTTTAGGCTACATGTGCGGATAATCTAGTATAATGATACATTTTTGTACACAATATGATGAATGTGAAGGTACAATCATCACACACAGTCAAAAACCACACCCTCATTATCATATTTCCCAGCATGCTCTATTTCAGGTAATTTAAAAAAAATGGTTTGTTTTAATATATTAGTTTTTGCATGCAAATTTCGGGTACCTTTTTGTACCTGTACTAACTTGTCCCCTAAGCCTTAGGGCTTAAGGTTCACTATTGGCTATTTTAAGGTACTAAATGCAAGGGTACAATTATGTACCTATAGCTAAAGGTATGAAGGATGCACCTTACAGGCTACCATTACATTGACACCCTGTAAGCCGTCAATTTCAATTTTCCCGTCATTAAGATGTGTGATGCACAACGTCCATCAACACATCGCCTTTGCCACTAGGGGCGCTAAAGTCCTTAGACCACTGTTACTCTTCCCACAAGCAAGCATAGAAGGTCCTACCTTGTTAGCCATTAGGCAAATCAGATCATGACTCCATACATCTTCCTGTTTACAAGCAGATGGTCAAAGAGGAATTTCCTTTGACATGCTCCATTGAGCAATTGTCACCAGAATCAGAGGATATGCTACAGTGCTTTGCTAGCACTGATTGGAATATGTTTGGAGACTCCGCCGATAAGATCGACGAGATAACCACTTCTGTCACCGGCTTCATTAGAAAATCGGCATCGGCGAACCTTGTCCCAACAGTGGAGGTTCGCTGGTTCCCCAATGAAAAGCCCTGGATTAACACATAGGTTGGCATTAAGGTAAAGGACAGGGCTACGGCACACAGAGCTATAGCAGACAACCCTGAGGCTATCCTGAGGACAGGAACAAGAACAAGAAGTCCCTCTACGACCTCCGCAAAGTCATCAGACAAGCAAAAGGACAATATAGGAATATGGTAGAATCATAATACACAGGCTCCGCCGCCCGCCGCGTGTGGCAGGGGCTACAGTTCATTATGGATTACAAAGGAATACCCAACCATGATCTACCCAATGATGCCTCTTTATCAGACAAACTCAATGCATTTTATGCACTCAATAACAACATCGTACTGTGAGTGAGAGCCCCCACCAAGTCAGAGGACTGGGTGATCTGTTCTCTGAGGCCGATGTAAGTAAAGTACTTCATCAGGTCCACACTCGGAAGGACGCAGGGTATTCTCAGAGCGTGTGCAGATCAACTGGTAGTCATATTCACAGCGATTTTCAACCTATCCTTGTCTCAGTCTGTAATCCCGACAAGACTTAAAATGACAAACATCATTACTGTTCCCAAGAACTGGCTTCATGCCACAATGACGACCGCCCTGTAGAATTCACATCTGTAATCATTAAATTCTTTGAAAGGCTGGTTATGGCACACATCAACTCAATCATCCCAGACACCCTAGGCCCACTACAGTTTGCACACCTTCCCAACAGATCCGTACTGCCCTCCGCCATTTAGAAAAGAGAAATACCTATGTGAGAATGCTGTTCATTGACTACAGCCCAGTGTTCAACACCATTGTACTCCCTGTTCACCCACGACTGCGTGGCCACGCAGACTCCAACACCATCAGGAGGGGAAAGAGGGCCCTCAAATCCTTAAAAAGTTCTATAGCTGCACTATTGAGAGCATCTTGACTGGCTGGATCCCTGCTTGGTATAGCAACAGCACCGCCCTTGATCACATGGCGCTACAGAGGGTGGTGCGGACGGCCCAGTACATCACTGCCCAGTATGGAAACAGCACCGCCCTTGATCACATGGCGCTACAGATGGTGGTGCGGACGGCCCAGTACATCACTGCCTGGTATGGCAACAGCACCGCCCTTGATCACATGGCGCTACAGAGGGTGGTGCGGACGGCCCAGTACATCACTGCCTGGTATGGCAACAGCACCGCCCTTGATCACATGGCGCTACAGAGGGTGGTGCGGACGGCCCAGTACATCACTGCCTGGTATGGCAACAGCACCGCCCTTGATCACATGGCGCTACAGAGGGTGGTGCAGACGGCCCAGTACATCACTGCCTGGTATGGCAACAGCACCGCCCTTGATCACATGGCGCTACAGAGGGTGGTGCGGACAGCCCAGTACATCACTGCCTGGTATGGCAACAGCACCGCCCTTGATCACATGGCGCTACAGAGGGTGGTGCAGACGGCCCAGTACATCACTGCCTGGTATGGAAACAGCACCGCCCTTGATCACATGACGCTACAGAGGGTGGTGCGGACGGCCCAGTACATCACTGCCTGGTATGGCAACAGCACCGCCCTTGATCACATGGCGCTACAGAGGGTGGTGCGGACGGCCCAGTACATCCCTGCCTGGTATGGCAACAGCACCGCCCTTGATCACATGGCGCTACAGAGGGTGGTGCGGACGGCCCAGTACACACTCACAGGGCCCTACACATTGACAGGACCTACACACACTCAGGGCCCTACACACTGACAGGGCACTACACACTCACAGGGCCCTACACACTCACAGGGCCCTACACACTCACAGGGCCATACACACTGACAAGGCCCTACACACTCACAGGGACCTACACACTGACAGGGACCCTCACACTGACAGGGTCCTACACACTCACACACACTCACAGGGTCCTACACACTCACAGGGTCCTACACACACTCAGGGCCCTACACACTCGCAGGGACTTACACACTCACAGGGACCTACACACTGACAGGGACCCTCACACTGACAGGGTCCTACACACTCACACACACTCACAGGGTCCTACACACTCACAGGGTCCTACACACACACTCAGGGCCCTACACACTCGCAGGGACTTACACACTCACAGGGACCTACACACTCACAGGAACTTGCACACTCACAGGGACCTACACACTCAAGCACCATAACTCCAAAACACACAAAGTACACACACACATATTCTGACTCCACACGCACAAACTCACATCCAATTTTATTTTTTACGCTGCTGCTGCTCTGTTTTATCCTTATGCCTAGTCGCCTTACCCCTATACATATCTACCTCACTCACTGCAGTATTCCTGCACATTGGAAATATGGTATTGGAACTGACCCTGTATATACTGTAGCTTCTTACTTTCTCGTGTTCTCCCTATTTCTTATTTCTTTATGTATTTAATTTATTTTATTGAACTTTTATTTAACTAGTCAAGTCAGTTAAGAAGAAATTCTTATTTACAATGACGGCCTACCAAAAGGCAGAAGGCCTCCTGCGGGGACGGGGGACTGGGATTATAAAAACAATATAAATATAGGTGTAACGGTTTTCCGTATGAGAAGGAGAGTCGGACCAAAATGCAGCGTGTAGATTGCGATCCATGTTTTAATGAACAAACGTAAAACACGAATCAATACAAACACTACAAAATAAAGAACGTTATGAACGTAACGAAAACCTAAACAGCCTATCTGGTGAAAACACATAGACAGGAACAATCACCCACCAACACACAGTGAAACCCAGGCTACCTAAATATGGTTCCCAATCAGAGACAATGACGAACACCTGCCTCTGATTGAGAACCATATCAGGCCGAACATAGAACTGGACAAACTAGACATGTAACATAGAATGCCCACTCAGATCACACCCTGACCAACCAAAACATAGAAACATACAAAGTAAACTATGGTCAGGGTGTGACAGTACCCCCCCCCCCAAGGTGCGGACTCCGGCCGCAAAACCTGAACCTATAGGGGAGGGTCTGCGTGGGCATCTGTCCGCGGTGGCGGCTCTGGCGCTGGACGTGGACCCCACTCCATAATAGTTTTAGTCCACCTCCTTAGCGTCCCTAGATAGGTTACCCTCCTTAATGACCGCTCGGGACAGAGGGGCAGCTCGGGACAGAGGTAGCTCGGGACTGATGGGTAGCTCAGCACTGAGAGGAAGCTCAGCACTGAGAGGAAGCTCAGCACTGAGAGGAAGCTCAGCACTGAGAGGAAGCCCAGGCAGGTAGTTGGATCTAGCAGATCCTGGCTGACTGGAGAATCTGGAAGAGTCTGGTCGACTGGCAGATCTGGAAGAGTCTGGTCGACTGGCAGATCTGGAAGAGTCTGGTCGACTGGCAGATCTGGAAGAGTCTGGTCGACTGGCAGATCTGGAAGAGTCTGGTCGACTGGCAGATCTGGAAGAGTCCGGTCGACTGGCAGATCTGGAAGAGTCCGGTCGACTGGCAGATCTGGAAGAGTCCGGTCGACTGGCAGCTCTGGCTGCTCCATGCTGACTGGCTGCTCCATGATGACTGGCAGCTCTGGCTGCTCCATGCTGACTGGCTGCTCCATGCTGACTGGCAGCTCTGGCTGCTCCATGCTGACTGGCTGCTCCATGCTGACTGGCAGCTCTGGCTGCTCCATGCTGACTGGCTGCTCTGGCTGCTCCATGCTGACTGGCTGCTCCATGCTGACTGGCGGCCCTGGCTGCTCCATGCTGACTGGCGGCCCTGGCTGCTCCATGCTGACTGGCGGCCCTGGCTGCTCCATACTGACTGGCGGCCCTGGCTTCTCCATGCTAACTGGCAGCTCTGACGGCTCCTTGCAGACTGGCAGCTCTGGCGGCTCCTTGCAGACTGGCAGCTTTGGCGGCATCCTGCAGACAGGCAGCTCTGGCGGCTCCTTGCAGACTGGCAGCTCCTTGCAGACTGGCAGCTCTATGCAGACTGGCAGCTCCTTGCAGACTGGCAGCTCCTTGCAGACTGGCAGCTCCTTGCAGACTGGCAGCTCTATGCAGACTGGCAGCTCCTTGCAGACTGGCAGCTCTATGCAGACTGGCAGTTCTGAACAGGCGGGAGACTCCGGCAGCGCTGTAGAGAAGGAAGGCTCTAACAGCGCTAAACAGGCGGGAGACTCCGACAGCGCTGGAGAGAAGGAGGGCTCCGACAGCGCTGGACAGGCGAGGCGCACTGTAGGCCTGATGCGTAGTGCTGGCACTGGTGGTACTGGGTCGAGGACACGCACAGGAAGCCTGGTGCGGGGAGCTGCTACCGGAGGGCTGGGGTGTGGAGGTGGTACTGGAAAGACCGGACCGTGCAGGCGCACTGGAGCTCTTGAGCACCGAGCCTGCCCAACCTTACCTGGTTGAATGCTCACGGTCGCCCTGCCAGTGCGGCGTGGTGGAATAGCCAGCACTGGGCTATGCAGGCGAACCGGAGACACCGAGCGCAAGGCTGGTGCCATGTAAGCCGGCCCAAGGAGACGCACTGGGGACCAGATGCGTAGAGCCGGCTTCATGGCATTAGGCTCCACGCTCAATCTAGCCCGGCCGACACGCGGAGCTGGAATATACCGCACCGGGAGTCTGCCCAGGTCTCCTACCTGGCGTAGCCTTACTCCCTGTTAGTCCCCCCCCCAAGAAATTTTTGGGGCTGCCTCTCCGGCTTCCATCCGCTACGTCGTGCTGCCTCCTCATATCTGCGCCTCTCAGCTTTCGCCGCCTCCAGTTCTTCTTTGGGGCAGCGATATTCTCCTGGCTGAGCCCAGGGTCCTCTTCCTTCTAATTCGTCCTCCCATGTCCATACCTCCTCTTTGGGCTGCTCCTGTTGCCTCTTCTCCTGCTGCACCTTTAGGCGGCTACACTCCCCTGGTTTAGCCCAGGGTCCTCTCCCGTCGAGGATTTCCTCCCATGTCCAGAAATCCTTATTGCGCATCTCCTCGCGCTGCTCCTGCCTGTTGACACGCTGCTTGGTCCTTTTGTGGTGGGTGATTCTGTAACGGTTTTCCGTATGAGAAGGAGAGTCGGACCAAAATGCAGCGTGTAGATTGCGATCCATGTTTTAATGAACAAACGTAAAACACGAATCAATACAAACACTACAAAATAAAGAACGTGATGAACGTAACGAAAACCTAAACAGCCTATCTGGTGAAAACACATAGACAGGAACAATCACCCACCAACACACAGTGAAACCCAGGCTACCTAAATATGGTTCCCAATCAGAGACAATGACGAACACCTGCCTCTGATTGAGAACCATATCAGGCCGAACATAGAACTGGACAAACTAGACATGTAACATAGAATGCCCACTCAGATCACACCCTGACCAACCAAAACATAGAAACATACAAAGTAAACTATGGTCAGGGTGTGACAATAGGACAAAACACACATCACAACAAGAGAGACACAACACTACATAAAGAGAGACCTAAAACAACAACATAACAAGCCGGCAACACATGACAACACAGCGTGGTAGCAACGCAGCGTGGTAGCAACACAGCGTGGTAGCAACACAGCATGGTTGTAGCACAACATGGTAGTAGCACAACATGGTAGTAGCACAACATGGTAGTAGCACAACATGGTACCCACATTATTGGGCAAAGTCAACAGCATAAAGGTCAAGAAGGTAGAGACAACAATACATCATAGAAAGCAGCCACAACTGTCAGTAAGAGTGTCCATGATTGAGTCTTTGAATGAAGAGATGGAGATAAAACAGTCCAGTTTGAGTGTTTTGTTGCAGCTCATTCCAGATCTTGTGTGTTTTTGTTCTATCTTGTTATTTTTTGTGCTCCATTCATATTTATTACTGCGTTGTTGGGTTTGGAGCTCGCAAGAAAGGCATATAAATCACTGTACTTGTACACGTGACATTATAAACTTGAAACTGGAAATTCCTTTTAAGAACAAATCTAAACGTTTATTTTTGAGAGTGTAGTGTAGGCATGCACTTGCATCTGAAATTGCCTCTGCATCTAGTGCTTTTATACATGTGTATATCTATACATAGCTACCTGTCTCCTGTGTATGTTTACCTTTAAGTGGCTCATTTTCTGACCAAGGTCACATTCTGTGCTGAAGAAGATGATTCTGGAGAGAACATGAATCAGAGGAAGTAAAGGTCTTTCTGTCTACACTGTACAAACCTCCATCCATTAGATCAAGGCATAATGAATGTAGGACTGTAGCTCACAGTGCTCTCAGCCTCAGGTAAGGAATAGCTGCTCGGGGTACACTACGTGTTGTCTGCAGTCAACTGAAGCATCTCTCTACCCTGAGGGTACAACGAGAGTGTAGCCTGTGAGTATACACTGAGTATACCAAAAATTGAGTATACCAAACCTAATATATTGAGTTGACCTCAGAACAGCCTACATTTCTTCTGGGCATGGACTCTACAAGGTGTCGAAAGCGTTCCACAGGGATGCTGGCCCATGTTGACTCCAATGCTTCGCACAGTTGTGTCGAGTTGGCTGGGTGTCCTTTGGGTGGTGAACCATTCTTGATACACACGGGAAACTGTTGAGCGTGAAAAACCCAGCAGCGTTGCAGTTCTTGACACAAACCGGTGCGCCTTGCACCTACTACCATACCCCGTTCAAATTCACTTAAATATTTTGTCTTGCACATTCAACCTCTGAATGGCACATCTATGTCTCAATTGTCTCAAGGCTTAAAAAACTTTTTTTAACCTGTCTCCTCCCCTTCATCTACACCAGTGGTCACCAACTGGTCGATCTTCAAGGCGTTACTAGTTGATAGCCAAACAGTTCTGTAGAAAAGCCAACGATAAAGGACAGAGTTGTCTTTGATAAAGGCTTGCACTCCTTTTTATTTTTTCTTTGTGTTGCGCTGTTGGTGGTGGGTGCACTTGATTCAGAAGCCCTGCACACCGGGTGGGCAATGTTCCCATTTTGAACCTTTTCATTTGTCTGAAAATACCAACCACACCTACTTTCACTCGCACTGCAGCTGCAATGAATGAGTAGCCAAGTGTATCGACAGCCCTGTGTTGTTATTATAATGATTTTAATGTCTAGGAATATTTCACTTTCTCTGGTCTTAGGAACAACATGAATTTGTAGTGCGACTTCAGTTTCACCATCAGGTGGAAGACTCTGGTCAGTCTCACCGAAGGAAAGGAAGGAGAGAGCAGGGACCGTGAGAGGCAGACCCTCTGTCTGGTCAGTCTCACCGAAGGAAAGGAAGGAGAGAGCAGGGACCGTGAGAGAAAGACCCTCTGTCTGGTCAGTCTCACCGAAGGAAAGGAAGGAGAGAGCAGGGACCGTGAGAGGCAGACCCTCTGTCTGGTCAGTCTCACCGAAGGAAAGGAAGGAGAGAGCAGGGACCGTGAGAGGCAGACCCTCTGTCTGGTCAGTCTCACCGAAGGAAAGGAAGGAGAGAGCAGGGACCGTGAGAGGCAGACCCTCTGTCTGGTCAGTCTCACCGAAGGAAAGGAAGGAGAGAGCAGGGACCGTGAGAGGCAGACCCTCTGTCTGGTCAGTCTCACCGAAGGAAAGGAAGGAGAGAGCAGGGACCGTGAGAGGCAGACCCTCTGTCTGGTCAGTCTCACCGAAGGAAAGGAAGGAGAGAGCAGGGACCGTGAGAGGCAGACCCTCTGTCTGGTCAGTCTCACCGAAGGAAAGGAAGGAGAGAGCAGGGACCGTGAGAGGCAGACCCTCTGTCTGGTCAGTCTCACCGAAGGAAGAGTCATCCAACTCGGAATTCTAAGTAAGAAACTCAGGCATCTTTCTAAAGCACCAACATTCTGACCCAAAGATCACTTGTTTTTTTTCTTCATCAGATGCAGGCACCATCAGTCAAGTAAAACAAAAACAAAAAATATTAGCAAATTATTTCAATTTATGCTAAGCTGTGCCTCGCAGTGGTACAACAACTGATCTATTTTATCAAAGCTTGAGTTTTGAAATATGATATGGTCTGAGAAGAACAATATTGTCAGGCCGGGTATTTAAACAATATGCTGTGATACTGTATTAGACCTACTGAACAAACCTCGTTTTTATTAGGTTCCATTTTTTAAGTCATGTTAAAAACAAATTCTGAGTGGTAAATATCAGGTTGCTTTCTGACTGAGAAGGTGATCTTCATTTAACAAGTGACATCAATAAGGAATCATATATTTCACCTGGATTCACCTGGGCTATGTCATGGAAAGAGCAGATGTTCATAATGTGTTGTACACTCAGTGTATACAGTATCTACGCCGGTCTAAGGAAATCACTACGTGTTCTCTAGCTAGTAGCACTTAGCTGGTCAGTGGTCTCCATTTGTTGTTATTTTTCTGTTAGCAACCTGGCGGTCAACCGTCCTAAGTATTCAGCTGAACGTCCAACTATTTGCTTTTCTGTTCAACAATGCAGGAACCAAAATGGGGCGATAAGGGGAATAAAAGTCATACAAATCAAACCAGCACATCTAATAGCATTATAGATCCTGCAACAGTGGAATTGCTTTTCTGCAAGTGTGTATCATGTAGGGTAATGTACCATCCATCACTGGCAAATGGCCTTAAAATGGCATCTGATATACATTCAAGTACACTGTATTCTCCCCCAGACAGGAGGCAGCACAGCGTTTAACAGGGGAGGGGATTATGAAGATGGCTATAGAACCTATTCGAGTGTGTGGTGACTTTTTATGTCACTATCATATTGCAGTCAGTAGCTTAGTGGGCTATTATAGTTTGACAGGCTTTGACCTCAACATATCATCTTCAATAGGAAGTGTAAGCACCACCGTGAAGGGTAGTTTAGATATGCAATGTCTTTTTCTTATTTGTGAGTGTCCGGCTTGATCTATTCTCTTTTTAAGACATACCTGGAGAAAAAAATAAATGTTCAGGATGAGAATTCTCTCTTGGCTGTAAATTACCTCTGTCAATGTACAGTGTCTTCTGCTTGTGGGTGCAACCTGGATGTTTGCAGAGGCTGAAAGAAGTGTGTTTGTGTACCTATACATCCATCAAACTGACACACACACACACACACACACACACACACACACACACACACACACACACACACACACACACACACACACACACACACACACACACACACACACACACACACACACACAGTCCCCATCTCCCACCATACCCTTCACGCCGACAGTGTTCCCTGAGCATTAAAACAGATTCTCATTGAGATGAGGGCCAATGGCTGTGAAGTCCCTCTCTCTCTCTCTCTCTCCGAGGAGAGGCTGAGGCTGAGATAGAGTAGGAGGAAGTATGTCACTACCACCAGGGGAATGGGGCGGGGCAGCACAACAGCACAACTAAACTAAGATTAATCTCCACCACTTCCTGGACCTAACCCGTTTATTAATAAACCATATCCGTGAAGGAAGGACTATAAAATGTTCTTTACTTTCATAACCTTGTTCATAACCTGAACACAATGACTTTAGGATGTAATTATCATCCTGGAAGGAATAACGGTGATATTGCCTGTGCTTTAACAAACACACTGTCTCCTCTGACAGTACATGTGCCCAGACCCAAATAGAGCATGCTCAGAGGCTTTTGTGTGTTTTCTGACACTGTTCAACCAGAGTGGCGCTAAAGCATCGATGCAGTGTCCCACAGTGACATTAAACTTGGAGAATCTTATTGTGTCAAGCAATAAGACATCTCTCTTGACACAAGGCATTATTGAAAAAATCTGGGGGGGGGGGGGGGTCTCTTTATTGAAAGAGTATCAATTTCAAAACAAAGTCAAGATGGCAGTTGCACAGGATCCATATTTAATAGTGGCAAATGCAGCAAACACTATTGAGGAAAATCAATACGGCTTTCACATCTTGTCATATATCACCTCTCTGTAAACTACTGCCTTCCTCTGTTTCTCTGAAAGGGGACTAGTACAGCCGACAGTGTTGTAAACAGTGGTGTAGACGACAATGATTTCTTTATGACTTGAGGACAAAACTGCCCTTATCATTTACAATGTGGCTGTGTGAGACTACTGTACAGACTAAATCAATGGATGTGAATAGCAATAACAAGAGAAGGAGAAGAGATACATGAAATATGGTAGAGCTGATGTTATGGTGCAGTGCGGGTGATGATGTGGTCTCAGCGTGTGTATGAATGTCATCTCTATGCCACTGCTTCTCGCGGTAATGACATCACAGGGGGAGTGAAGGCAGGGTCGGGGATGGGGGGGTGGCGGTCTCCTCTGATAACCCAGTGATGTGCCAAGCAGCTTGCTCAGCAGGTGGGAGTCGACTGCAGTCAGATGGGGTAGAGCAGACGGCTGTGTCTTCTGATGAAAGGCTACACATAGAATAAAGGGTTCCAAAAGGGTTCTTTGCCTGTCCCCATAAGATAACCATTTTTGGTTCAAGGTAGAACTATTTTGGGATCCATGTAGAACCCTCTGTGGAAAAATGGAACCATAAAAGGTTCAGCCTTGAACCAAACGGTTTCTACCTGGAACTAAAAAGGGTTCTTCAACGGGTTCCCCTACGGGTATTTTTTTCATCTTCTAAGAGTGTAGGTAACAGATCCACTCTATACCCCACAAAACCTAAACTACTGTAAAAGATCCTCTCTATACCCCACAACACCTAAACTACTGTAACAGATCCTCTCTATACCCCACAACACCTAAACTACTGTAACAGATCCTCTCTATACCCCACAAAACCTAAACTACTGTAACAGATCCTCTCTATACCCCACAAAACCTAAACTACTGTAACAGATCCTCTCTATACCCCACAACACCTAAACTACTGTAACAGATCCTCTCTCCCCACAACATCTAAACTACTGTAACAGATCCTCTCTATACCCCACAACACCTAAACTACTGTGACAGATCCTCTCTCCCCACAACATCTAAACTACTGTAACAGATCCTCGCTATACCCCACAACACCTAAACTACTGTAACAGGTCCTCTCTATACCCCACAACACCTAAACTACTGTAACAGATCCTCTCTATACCCCACAACACCTAAACTACTGTAACAGGTCCTCTCTATACCCCACAACATCTAAACTACTGTAACAGGTCCTCTCTATACCCCACAAAACCTAAACTACTGTAACAGGTCCTCTCTATACCCCACAACACCTAAACTACTGTAACAGATCCTCTCTATACCCCACAACATCTAAACTACTGTAACAGATCCTCTCTATACCCCACAACATCTAAACTACTGTAACAGATCCTCTCTATACCCCACAACACCTAAACTACTGTAACAGATCCTCTCTATACCCCACAACACCTAAACTACTGTAACAGATCCTCTCTATACCCCACAACACCTAAACTACTGTAACAGATCCTCTCTATACCCCACAACACCTAAACTACTGTAACAGGTCCTCTCTGTACCCCACAACATCTAAACTACTGTAACAGGTCCTCTCTATACCCCACAACACCTAAACTACTGTAACAGGTCCTCTCTATACCCCACAACATCTAAACTACTGTAACAGGTCCTCTCTATACCCCACAACACCTAAACTACTGTAACAGATCCTCTCTATACCCCACAACACCTAAACTACTGTAACAGGTCCTCTCTATACCCCACAACATCTAAACTACTGTAACAGATCCTCTCTATACCCCACAACACCTAAACTACTGTAACAGATCCTCTCTATACCCCACAAAACCTAAACTACTGTAACAGGTCCTCTCTATACCCCACAAAACCTAAACTACTGTAACAGGTCCTCTCTATACCCCACAACACCCAAACTACTGTAACAGATCCTCTCTATACCCTACAAAACCTAAACTACTGTAACAGATCCTCTCTATACCCCACAAAACCTAAACTACTGTAACAGATCCTCTCTATACCCCACAACACCTAAACTACTGTAACAGATCCTCTCTCCCCACAACATCTAAACTACTGTAACAGATCCTCTCTATACCCCACAACACCTAAACTACTGTGACAGATCCTCTCTCCCCACAACATCTAAACTACTGTAACAGATCCTCTCTATACCCCACAACACCTAAACTACTGTAACAGGTCCTCTCTATACCCCACAACACCTAAACTACTGTAACAGATCCTCTCTATACCCCACAACACCTAAACTACTGTAACATGTCCTCTCTATACCCCACAACATCTAAACTACTGTAACAGATCCTCTCTATACCCCACAACACCTAAACTACTGTAACAGATCCTCTCTATACCCCACAAAACCTAAACTACTGTAACAGGTCCTCTATATACCCCACAAAACCTAAACTACTGTAACAGGTCCTCTCTATACCCCACAACACCTAAACTACTGTAACAGATCCTCTCTATACCCCACAAAACCTAAACTACTGTAACAGGTCCTCTCTATACCCCACAAAACCTAAACTACTGTAACAGATCCTCTCTATACCCCACAACACCTAAACTACTGTAACAGGTCCTCTCTATACCCCACAACACCTAAACTACTGTAACAGATCCTCTCTATACCCCACAACACCTAAACTACTGTAACAGGTCCTCTCTATACCCCACAACACCTAAACTACTGTAACAGATCCTCTCTATACCCCACAACACCTAAACTACTGTAACAGATCCTCTCTATACCCCACAACACCTAAACTACTGTAACAGATCCTCTCTATACCCCACAACACCTAAACTACTGTAACAGATCCTCTCTATACCCCACAACACCTAAACCACTGTAACAGATCCTCTCTATACCCCACAACACCTAAACTACTGTAACAGATCCTCTCTATACCCCACAACACCTAAACTACTGTAACAGATCCTCTCTCCCCACAACATCTAAACTACTGTAACAGATCCTCTCTATACCCCACAACACCTAAACTACTGTGACAGATCCTCTCTCCCCACAACATCTAAACTACTGTAACAGATCCTCTCTCCCCACAACACCTAAACTACTGTGACAGATCCTCTCTATACCCCACAACATCTAAACTACTGTAACAGATCCTCTCTCCCCACAACACCTAAACTACTGTAACAGATCCTCTCTATACCCCACAACACCTAAACTACTGTGACAGCCCCTCTCTATACCCCACAACACCTAAACTACTGTAACAGATCCTCTCTATACCCCACAACACCTAAACTACTGTGACAGATCCTCTCTCCCCACAACATCTAAACTACTGTAACAGATCCTCTCTCCCCACAACACCTAAACTACTGTGACAGATCCTCTCTATACCCCACAACATCTAAACTACTGTAACAGATCCTCTCTCCCCACAACACCTAAACTACTGTAACAGATCCTCTCTATACCCCACAACACCTAAACTACTGTGACAGCCCCTCTCTATACCCCACAACACCTAAACTACTGTGACAGCCCCTCTCTATACCCCACAACATCTAAACTACTGTGACAGATCCTCTCTCCCCACAACATCTAAACTACTGTAACATATCCTCTCTATACCCCACAACACCTAAACTACTGTAACAGATCCTCTCTATACCCCACAACACCTAAACTACTGTAACAGATCCTCTATATACCCCACAACACCTAAACTACTGTAACAGATCCTCTCTATACCCCACAACACCTAAACTACTGTAACAGATCCTCTCTATACCCCACAACACCTAAACTACTGTAACAGATCCTCTCTATACCCCACAACACCTAAACTACTGTAACATATCCTCTCTTAACCGCACAACACCTAAACTACTGTGATAGATCCTCTCCCCCCACAACATCTAAACTACTGTAACAGATCCTATCTCCCCGCAACACCTAAACTACTGTGACAGATCCTCTCTCCCCACAAAATCTACACTACTGTAACAGATCATCTCTGTACCCCACAACACCTAAACTACTGTGACAGATCCTCTCTATACCCCACAACATCTGAACTACTGTGACAGATCCCCTCTGTACCCCACAACACCTAAACTACTGTAACAGGTCCTCTCTCCCCACAACATCTAAACTATTGTGACCGATCCTCTCTCCCCACATCATCTAAACTACTGTGACAGGTCCTCTCTATACCCCACAACACCTAAACCACTGTAACAGATCCTCTCTATACCCCACAACATCTAAACTACTGTGACAGCCCCTCTCTATACCCCACAACATCTAAACTACTGTGACAGATACTCTCTATACCCCACAACACCTAAACTACTGTGACAGATCCTCTCTATACCCCACAACACCTAAACTACTGTGACTGCTCCTCTCTATACCCCACAACACCTAAACCACTGTAACAGATCCTCTCTATAACCCACAACACCTAAACTACTGTGACAGATCCTCTCTCCCCACAAGATCGAAACTACTGTGACAGATCCTCTCTCCCCACAACACTTAAACTACTGTAACAGATCCTCTCTATAACCCACAGCACCAAAACTACTGTGACAGATCCTCTCTCCCCACAACATCTAAACTACTGTAACAGATCCTCTCTATACCCCACAACACCTAAACTACTGTAACAGATCCTCTCTCCCCACAACATCTAAACTACTGTGACAGATCCTCTCTCCCACAACACTTAAACTACTGTAACAGATCCTCTCTATAACCCACAACACCTAAACTACTGTGACAGATCCTCTCTCCCCACAACATCTAAACTACTGTAACATATCCTCTCTGTACCCCACAACACATAAACTACTGTGACAGATTCTCTCTATACCCCACAACATCTGAACTACTGTGACAGATCCTCTCTATACAACACAACATCTGAACTACTGTGACAGATCCTCTCTCCCCACAACATCTGCACTACTGTAACAGATCCTCTCTGTACCCCACAACACCTAAACTACTGTGACAGATCCTCTCTATACCCCACAACACCTAAACTACTGTAACAGCTCCTCTCTATACCCCACAACACCTAAACCACTGTAACAGATCCTCTCTCCCCACAACATCTAAACTACTGTGACATATCCTCTCTCCCCACGACATCTAAACTACTGTAACAGATCCTCTCTATACCCCACAACACCTAAACTACTGTAACAGATCCTCTCTCCCCACAACATCTACACTACTGTAACAGATCCTCTCTGTACCCCACAACACATAAACTACTGTAACAGATCCTCTCTATACCCCACAACACCTAAACTACTGTAAAAGATCCTCTCTATACCCCACAACACCTAAACTACTGTGACAGCCCCTCTCTATACCCCACAACACCTAAACTACTGTAACAGATCCTCTCTATACCCCACAACACCTAAACTACTGTGACAGATCCTCTCTCCCCACAACATCTAAACTACTGTAACAGATCCTCTCTCCCCACAACATCTAAACTACTGTGACAGATCCTCTCTATACCCCACAACACCTAAACTACTGTAACAGATCCTCTCTATACCCCACAAAACCTAAACTACTGTGACAGCCCCTCTCTATACCCCACAACACCTAAACTACTGTAACAGATCCTCTCTATACCCCACAACACCTAAACTACTGTGACAGATCCTCTCTCCCCACAACATCTAAACTACTGTAACAGATCCTCTCTCCCCACAACACCTAAACTACTGTGACAGATCCTCTCTATACCCCACAACATCTAAACTACTGTAACAGATCCTCTCTCCCCACAACACCTAAACTACTGTAACAGCTCCTCTCTATACCCCACAACACCTAAACCACTGTAACAGATCCTCTCTCCCCACAACATCTAAACTACTGTGACATATCCTCTCTCCCCACGACATCTAAACTACTGTAACAGATCCTCTCTATACCCCACAACACCTAAACTACTGTAACAGATCCTCTCTCCCCACAACATCTACACTACTGTAACAGATCCTCTCTGTACCCCACAACACATAAACTACTGTAACAGATCCTCTCTATACCCCACAACACCTAAACTACTGTAAAAGATCCTCTCTATACCCCACAACACCTAAACTACTGTGACAGCCCCTCTCTATACCCCACAACACCTAAACTACTGTAACAGATCCTCTCTATACCCCACAACACCTAAACTACTGTGACAGATCCTCTCTCCCCACAACATCTAAACTACTGTAACAGATCCTCTCTCCCCACAACATCTAAACTACTGTGACAGATCCTCTCTATACCCCACAACACCTAAACTACTGTAACAGATCCTCTCTATACCCCACAAAACCTAAACTACTGTGACAGCCCCTCTCTATACCCCACAACACCTAAACTACTGTAACAGATCCTCTCTATACCCCACAACACCTAAACTACTGTGACAGATCCTCTCTCCCCACAACATCTAAACTACTGTAACAGATCCTCTCTCCCCACAACACCTAAACTACTGTGACAGATCCTCTCTATACCCCACAACATCTAAACTACTGTAACAGATCCTCTCTCCCCACAACACCTAAACTACTGTAACAGATCCTCTCTATACCCCACAATACCTAAACTACTGTAACATATCCTCTATATACCCCACAACACCTAAACTACTGTGACAGCCCCTCTCTATACCCCACAACACCTAAACTACTGTAACAGATCCTCTCTATACCCCACAACACCTAAACTACTGTGACAGATCCTCTCTCCCCACAACATCTAAACTACTGTAACAGATCCTCTCTCCCCACAACACCTAAACTACTGTGACAGATCCTCTCTATACCCCACAACATCTAAACTACTGTAACAGATCCTCTCTCCCCACAACACCTAAACTACTGTAACAGATCCTCTCTATACCCCACAACACCTAAACTACTGTGACAGCCCCTCTCTATACCCCACAACACCTAAACTACTGTGACAGCCCCTCTCTATACCCCACAACATCTAAACTACTGTAACAGATCCTCTCTCCCCACAACATCTAAACTACTGTGACAGATCCTCTCTATACCCCACAACACCTAAACTACTGTAACAGATCCTCTCTATACCCCACAAAACCTAAACTACTGTGACAGCCCCTCTCTATACCCCACAACACCTAAACTACTGTAACAGATCCTCTCTATACCCCACAACACCTAAACTACTGTGACAGATCCTCTCTCCCCACAACATCTAAACTACTGTAACAGATCCTCTCTCCCCACAACACCTAAACTACTGTGACAGATCCTCTCTATACCCCACAACATCTAAACTACTGTAACAGATCCTCTCTCCCCACAACACCTAAACTACTGTAACAGATCCTCTCTATACCCCACAATACCTAAACTACTGTAACATATCCTCTATATACCCCACAACACCTAAACTACTGTGACAGCCCCTCTCTATACCCCACAACACCTAAACTACTGTAACAGATCCTCTCTATACCCCACAACACCTAAACTACTGTGACAGATCCTCTCTCCCCACAACATCTAAACTACTGTAACAGATCCTCTCTCCCCACAACACCTAAACTACTGTGACAGATCCTCTCTATACCCCACAACATCTAAACTACTGTAACAGATCCTCTCTCCCCACAACACCTAAACTACTGTAACAGATCCTCTCTATACCCCACAACACCTAAACTACTGTGACAGCCCCTCTCTATACCCCACAACACCTAAACTACTGTGACAGCCCCTCTCTATACCCCACAACATCTAAACTACTGTGACAGATCCTCTCTCCCCACAACATCTAAACTACTGTAACAGATCCTCTCTATACCCCACAACACCTAAACTACTGTAACAGATCCTCTCTATACCCCACAACACCTAAACTACTGTAACAGATCCTCTATATACCCCACAACACCTAAACTACTGTAACAGATCCTCTCTATACCCCACAACACCTAAACTACTGTAACAGATCCTCTCTATACCCCACAACACCTAAACTACTGTAACAGATCCTCTCTATACCCCACAACACCTAAACTACTGTAACATATCCTCTCTTAACCGCACAACACCTAAACTACTGTGACAGATCCTCTCCCCCCACAACATCTAAACTACTGTAACAGATCCTCTCTCCCCGCAACACCTAAACTACTGTGACAGATCCTCTCTCCCCACAACATCTACACTACTGTAACAGATCATCTCTGTACCCCACAACACCTAAACTACTGTGACAGATCCTCTCTCCCCACAACATCTAAACTACTGTAACAGATCCTCTCTATACCCCACAACACCTAAGCTACTGTAACAGATCCTCTCTATACCCCACAACACCTAAACTACTGTAACAGATCCTCTATATACCCCACAACACCTAAACTACTGTAACAGATCCTCTCTATACCCCACAACACCTAAACTACTGTAACAGATCCTCTCTATACCCCACAACACCTAAACTACTGTAACAGATCCTCTCTATACCCCACAACACCTAAACTACTGTAACATATCCTCTCTTAACCGCACAACACCTAAACTACTGTGACAGATCCTCTCCCCCCACAACATCTAAACTACTGTAACAGATCCTCTCTCCCCGCAACACCTAAACTACTGTGACAGATCCTCTCTCCCCACAACATCTACACTACTGTAACAGATCATCTCTGTACCCCACAACACCTAAACTACTGTGACAGATCCTCTCTATACCCCACAACATCTGAACTACTGTGACAGATCCCCTCTGTACCCCACAACACCTAAACTACTGTAACAGGTCCTCTCTCCCCACAACATCTAAACTATTGTGACCAATCCTCTCTCCCCACATCATCTAAACTACTGTAACAGGTCCTCTCTATACCCCACAACACCTAAACCACTGTAACAGATTCTCTCTATACCCCACAACATCTAAACTACTGTGACAGCCCCTCTCTATACCCCACAACATCTAAACTACTGTGACAGATACTCTCTATACCCCACAACATCTAAACTACTGTAACAGATCCTCTCTATACCCCACAACACCTAAACTACTGTAACAGATCCTCTCTCCCCACAACATCTAAACTACTGTGACAGATCCTCTCTCCCACAACACTTAAACTACTGTAACAGATCCTCTCTATAACCCACAACACCTAAACTACTGTGACAGATCCTCTCTCCCCACAACATCTAAACTACTGTAACATATCCTCTCTGTACCCCACAACACATAAACTACTGTGACAGATTCTCTCTATACCCCACAACATCTGAACTACTGTGACAGATCCTCTCTATACAACACAACATCTGAACTACTGTGACAGATCCTCTCTCCCCACAACATCTGCACTACTGTAACAGATCCTCTCTGTACCCCACAACACCTAAACTACTGTGACAGATCCTCTCTATACCCCACAACACCTAAACTACTGTAACAGCTCCTCTCTATACCCCACAACACCTAAACCACTGTAACAGATCCTCTCTCCCCACAACATCTAAACTACTGTGACATATCCTCTCTCCCCACGACATCTAAACTACTGTAACAGATCCTCTCTATACCCCACAACACCTAAACTACTGTAACAGATCCTCTCTCCCCACAACATCTACACTACTGTAACAGATCCTCTCTGTACCCCACAACACATAAACTACTGTAACAGATCTTCTCTATACCCCACAACACCTAAACTACTGTAACAGATCCTCTCTATACCCCACAACACCTAAACTACTGTGACAGCCCCTCTCTATACCCCACAACACCTAAACTACTGTAACAGCTCCTCTCTATACCCCACAACACCTAAACCACTGTAACAGATCCTCTCTCCCCACAACATCTAAACTACTGTGACATATCCTCTCTCCCCACGACATCTAAACTACTGTAACAGATCCTCTCTATACCCCACAACACCTAAACTACTGTAACAGATCCTCTCTCCCCACAACATCTACACTACTGTAACAGATCCTCTCTGTACCCCACAACACATAAACTACTGTAACAGATCTTCTCTATACCCCACAACACCTAAACTACTGTAACAGATCCTCTCTATACCCCACAACACCTAAACTACTGTGACAGCCCCTCTCTATACCCCACAACACCTAAACTACTGTAACAGATCCTCTCTATACCCCACAACACCTAAACTACTGTGACAGATCCTCTCTCCCCACAACATCTAAACTACTGTAACAGATCCTCTCTCCCCACAACACCTAAACTACTGTGACAGATCCTCTCTATACCCCACAACACCTAAACTACTGTAACAGATCCTCTCTATACCCCACAACACCTAAACTACTGTGACAGCCCCTCTCTATACCCCACAACACCTAAACTACTGTAACAGATCCTCTCTATACCCCACAACACCTAAACTACTGTGACAGATCCTCTCTCCCCACAACATCTAAACTACTGTAACAGATCCTCTCTCCCCACAACACCTAAACTACTGTGACAGATCCTCTCTATACCCCACAACATCTAAACTACTGTGACAGCCCCTCTCTATACCCCACAACACCTAAACTACTGTAACAGATCCTCTCTATACCCCACAACACCTAAACTACTGTAACATATCCTCTCTTAACCGCACAACACCTAAACTACTGTGACAGATCCTCTCCCCCCACAACATCTAAACTACTGTAACAGATCCTCTCTCCCCGCAACACCTAAACTACTGTGACAGATCCTCTCTCCCCACAACATCTACACTACTGTAACAGATCATCTCTGTACCCCACAACACCTAAACTACTGTGACAGATCCTCTCTATACCCCACAACATCTGAACTACTGTGACAGATCCCCTCTGTACCCCACAACACCTAAACTACTGTAACAGGTCCTCTCTCCCCACAACATCTAAACTATTGTGACCAATCCTCTCTCCCCACATCATCTAAACTACTGTAACAGGTCCTCTCTATACCCCACAACACCTAAACCACTGTAACAGATTCTCTCTATACCCCACAACATCTAAACTACTGTGACAGCCCCTCTCTATACCCCACAACATCTAAACTACTGTGACAGATACTCTCTATACCCCACAACATCTAAACTACTGTAACAGATCCTCTCTATACCCCACAACACCTAAACTACTGTAACAGATCCTCTCTCCCCACAACATCTAAACTACTGTGACAGATCCTCTCTCCCACAACACTTAAACTACTGTAACAGATCCTCTCTATAACCCACAACACCTAAACTACTGTGACAGATCCTCTCTCCCCACAACATCTAAACTACTGTAACATATCCTCTCTGTACCCCACAACACATAAACTACTGTGACAGATTCTCTCTATACCCCACCACATCTGAACTACTGTGACAGATCCTCTCTATACAACACAACATCTGAACTACTGTGACAGATCCTCTCTCCCCACAACATCTGCACTACTGTAACAGATCCTCTCTGTACCCCACAACACCTAAACTACTGTGACAGATCCTCTCTATACCCCACAACACCTAAACTACTGTAACAGCTCCTCTCTATACCCCACAACACCTAAACCACTGTAACAGATCCTCTCTCCCCACAACATCTAAACTACTGTGACATATCCTCTCTCCCCACGACATCTAAACTACTGTAACAGATCCTCTCTATACCCCACAACACCTAAACTACTGTAACAGATCCTCTCTCCCCACAACATCTACACTACTGTAACAGATCCTCTCTGTACCCCACAACACATAAACTACTGTAACAGATCTTCTCTATACCCCACAACACCTAAACTACTGTAACAGATCCTCTCTATACCCCACAACACCTAAACTACTGTGACAGCCCCTCTCTATACCCCACAACACCTAAACTACTGTAACAGCTCCTCTCTATACCCCACAACACCTAAACCACTGTAACAGATCCTCTCTCCCCACAACATCTAAACTACTGTGACATATCCTCTCTCCCCACGACATCTAAACTACTGTAACAGATCCTCTCTATACCCCACAACACCTAAACTACTGTAACAGATCCTCTCTCCCCACAACATCTACACTACTGTAACAGATCCTCTCTGTACCCCACAACACATAAACTACTGTAACAGATCTTCTCTATACCCCACAACACCTAAACTACTGTAACAGATCCTCTCTATACCCCACAACATCTGAACTACTGTGACAGATCCCCTCTCCCCACAACATCTACACTACTGTAACAGATCATCTCTGTACCCCACAACACCTAAACTACTGTGACAGATCCTCTCTATACCCCACAACATCTGAACTACTGTGACAGATCCCCTCTGTACCCCACAACACCTAAACTACTGTAACAGGTCCTCTCTCCCCACAACATCTAAACTATTGTGACCAATCCTCTCTCCCCACATCATCTAAACTACTGTAACAGGTCCTCTCTATACCCCACAACACCTAAACCACTGTAACAGATTCTCTCTATACCCCACAACATCTAAACTACTGTGACAGCCCCTCTCTATACCCCACAACATCTAAACTACTGTGACAGATACTCTCTATACCCCACAACATCTAAACTACTGTAACAGATCCTCTCTATACCCCACAACACCTAAACTACTGTAACAGATCCTCTCTCCCCACAACATCTAAACTACTGTGACAGATCCTCTCTCCCACAACACTTAAACTACTGTAACAGATCCTCTCTATAACCCACAACACCTAAACTACTGTGACAGATCCTCTCTCCCCACAACATCTAAACTACTGTAACATATCCTCTCTGTACCCCACAACACATAAACTACTGTGACAGATTCTCTCTATACCCCACCACATCTGAACTACTGTGACAGATCCTCTCTATACAACACAACATCTGAACTACTGTGACAGATCCTCTCTCCCCACAACATCTGCACTACTGTAACAGATCCTCTCTGTACCCCACAACACCTAAACTACTGTGACAGATCCTCTCTATACCCCACAACACCTAAACTACTGTAACAGCTCCTCTCTATACCCCACAACACCTAAACCACTGTAACAGATCCTCTCTCCCCACAACATCTAAACTACTGTGACATATCCTCTCTCCCCACGACATCTAAACTACTGTAACAGATCCTCTCTATACCCCACAACACCTAAACTACTGTAACAGATCCTCTCTCCCCACAACATCTACACTACTGTAACAGATCCTCTCTGTACCCCACAACACATAAACTACTGTAACAGATCTTCTCTATACCCCACAACACCTAAACTACTGTAACAGATCCTCTCTATACCCCACAACACCTAAACTACTGTGACAGCCCCTCTCTATACCCCACAACACCTAAACTACTGTAACAGCTCCTCTCTATACCCCACAACACCTAAACCACTGTAACAGATCCTCTCTCCCCACAACATCTAAACTACTGTGACATATCCTCTCTCCCCACGACATCTAAACTACTGTAACAGATCCTCTCTATACCCCACAACACCTAAACTACTGTAACAGATCCTCTCTCCCCACAACATCTACACTACTGTAACAGATCCTCTCTGTACCCCACAACACATAAACTACTGTAACAGATCTTCTCTATACCCCACAACACCTAAACTACTGTAACAGATCCTCTCTATACCCCACAACACCTAAACTACTGTGACAGCCCCTCTCTATACCCCACAACACCTAAACTACTGTAACAGATCCTCTCTATACCCCACAACACCTAAACTACTGTGACAGATCCTCTCTCCCCACAACATCTAAACTACTGTAACAGATCCTCTCTCCCCACAACACCTAAACTACTGTGACAGATCCTCTCTATACCCCACAACACCTAAACTACTGTAACAGATCCTCTCTATACCCCACAACACCTACACTACTGTGACAGCCCCTCTCTATACCCCACAACACCTAAACTACTGTAACAGATCCTCTCTATACCCCACAACACCTAAACTACTGTGACAGATCCTCTCTCCCCACAACATCTAAACTACTGTAACAGATCCTCTCTCCCCACAACACCTAAACTACTGTGACAGATCCTCTCTATACCCCACAACATCTAAACTACTGTGACAGCCCCTCTCTATACCCCACAACACCTAAACTACTGTAACAGGTCCTCTCTCCCCACAACATCTAAACTATTGTGACCAATCCTCTCTCCCCACATCATCTAAACTACTGTAACAGGTCCTCTCTATACCCCACAACACCTAAACCACTGTAACAGATTCTCTCTATACCCCACAACATCTAAACTACTGTGACAGCCCCTCTCT
The DNA here is from genome assembly GCF_045791955.1 of Oncorhynchus clarkii lewisi. NCBI lineage: Eukaryota > Metazoa > Chordata > Actinopteri > Salmoniformes > Salmonidae > Oncorhynchus > Oncorhynchus clarkii. Next base: position 31,895,870 of record NC_092170.1, read on the forward strand.
ATACCCCACAACATCTAAACTACTGTGACAGATACTCTCTATACCCCACAACATCTAAACTACTGTGACAGATCCTCTCTATACCCCACAACATCTAAACTACTGTGACAGCCCCTCTCTATACCCCACAACACCTAAACTACTGTAACAGGTCCTCTCTCCCCACAACATCTAAACTATTGTGACCAATCCTCTCTCCCCACATCATCTAAACTACTGTAACAGGTCCTCTCTATACCCCACAACACCTAAACCACTGTAACAGATTCTCTCTATACCCCACAACATCTAAACTACTGTAACAGATCCTCTCTATACCCCACAACACCTAAACTACTGTAACAGATCCTCTCTCCCCACAACATCTAAACTACTGTGACAGATCCTCTCTCCCACAACACTTAAACTACTGTAACAGATCCTCTCTATAACCCACAACACCTAAACTACTGTGACAGATCCTCTCTCCCCACAACATCTAAACTACTGTAACATATCCTCTCTGTACCCCACAACACATAAACTACTGTGACAGATTCTCTCTATACCCCACCACATCTGAACTACTGTGACAGATCCTCTCTATACAACACAACATCTGAACTACTGTGACAGATCCTCTCTCCCCACAACATCTGCACTACTGTAACAGATCCTCTCTGTACCCCACAACACCTAAACTACTGTGACAGATCCTCTCTATACCCCACAACACCTAAACTACTGTAACAGCTCCTCTCTATACCCCACAACACCTAAACCACTGTAACAGATCCTCTCTCCCCACAACATCTAAACTACTGTGACATATCCTCTCTCCCCACGACATCTAAACTACTGTAACAGATCCTCTCTATACCCCACAACACCTAAACTACTGTAACAGATCCTCTCTCCCCACAACATCTACACTACTGTAACAGATCCTCTCTGTACCCCACAACACATAAACTACTGTAACAGATCTTCTCTATACCCCACAACACCTAAACTACTGTAACAGATCCTCTCTATACCCCACAACACCTAAACTACTGTGACAGCCCCTCTCTATACCCCACAACACCTAAACTACTGTAACAGCTCCTCTCTATACCCCACAACACCTAAACCACTGTAACAGATCCTCTCTCCCCACAACATCTAAACTACTGTGACATATCCTCTCTCCCCACGACATCTAAACTACTGTAACAGATCCTCTCTATACCCCACAACACCTAAACTACTGTAACAGATCCTCTCTCCCCACAACATCTACACTACTGTAACAGATCCTCTCTGTACCCCACAACACATAAACTACTGTAACAGATCTTCTCTATACCCCACAACACCTAAACTACTGTAACAGATCCTCTCTATACCCCACAACACCTAAACTACTGTGACAGCCCCTCTCTATACCCCACAACACCTAAACTACTGTAACAGATCCTCTCTATACCCCACAACACCTAAACTACTGTGACAGATCCTCTCTCCCCACAACATCTAAACTACTGTAACAGATCCTCTCTCCCCACAACACCTAAACTACTGTGACAGATCCTCTCTATACCCCACAACACCTAAACTACTGTAACAGATCCTCTCTATACCCCACAACACCTACACTACTGTGACAGCCCCTCTCTATACCCCACAACACCTAAACTACTGTAACAGATCCTCTCTATACCCCACAACACCTAAACTACTGTGACAGATCCTCTCTCCCCACAACATCTAAACTACTGTAACAGATCCTCTCTCCCCACAACACCTAAACTACTGTGACAGATCCTCTCTATACCCCACAACATCTAAACTACTGTGACAGCCCCTCTCTAT
>NC_092170.1:31897802-31955302 GCF_045791955.1 Oncorhynchus clarkii lewisi
AACAGATCCTCTCTATACCCCACAACACCTAAACTACTGTAACATATCCTCTCTTAACCGCACAACACCTAAACTACTGTGACAGATCCTCTCCCCCCACAACATCTAAACTACTGTAACAGATCCTCTCTCCCCGCAACACCTAAACTACTGTGACAGATCCTCTCTCCCCACAACATCTACACTACTGTAACAGATCATCTCTGTACCCCACAACACCTAAACTACTGTGACAGATCCTCTCTATACCCCACAACATCTGAACTACTGTGACAGATCCCCTCTGTACCCCACAACACCTAAACTACTGTAACAGGTCCTCTCTCCCCACAACATCTAAACTATTGTGACCAATCCTCTCTCCCCACATCATCTAAACTACTGTAACAGGTCCTCTCTATACCCCACAACACCTAAACCACTGTAACAGATTCTCTCTATACCCCACAACATCTAAACTACTGTGACAGCCCCTCTCTATACCCCACAACATCTAAACTACTGTGACAGATACTCTCTATACCCCACAACATCTAAACTACTGTAACAGATCCTCTCTATACCCCACAACACCTAAACTACTGTAACAGATCCTCTCTCCCCACAACATCTAAACTACTGTAACAGATCCTCTCTCCCACAACACTTAAACTACTGTAACAGATCCTCTCTATAACCCACAACACCTAAACTACTGTGACAGATCCTCTCTCCCCACAACATCTAAACTACTGTAACATATCCTCTCTGTACCCCACAACACATAAACTACTGTGACAGATTCTCTCTATACCCCACCACATCTGAACTACTGTGACAGATCCTCTCTATACAACACAACATCTGAACTACTGTGACAGATCCTCTCTCCCCACAACATCTGCACTACTGTAACAGATCCTCTCTGTACCCCACAACACCTAAACTACTGTGACAGATCCTCTCTATACCCCACAACACCTAAACTACTGTAACAGCTCCTCTCTATACCCCACAACACCTAAACCACTGTAACAGATCCTCTCTCCCCACAACATCTAAACTACTGTGACATATCCTCTCTCCCCACGACATCTAAACTACTGTAACAGATCCTCTCTATACCCCACAACACCTAAACTACTGTAACAGATCCTCTCTCCCCACAACATCTACACTACTGTAACAGATCCTCTCTGTACCCCACAACACATAAACTACTGTAACAGATCTTCTCTATACCCCACAACACCTAAACTACTGTAACAGATCCTCTCTATACCCCACAACACCTAAACTACTGTGACAGCCCCTCTCTATACCCCACAACACCTAAACTACTGTAACAGCTCCTCTCTATACCCCACAACACCTAAACCACTGTAACAGATCCTCTCTCCCCACAACATCTAAACTACTGTGACATATCCTCTCTCCCCACAACATCTAAACTACTGTAACAGATCCTCTCTATACCCCACAACACCTAAACTACTGTAACAGATCCTCTCTCCCCACAACATCTACACTACTGTAACAGATCCTCTCTGTACCCCACAACACATAAACTACTGTAACAGATCCTCTCTATACCCCACAACACCTAAACTACTGTAACAGATCCTCTCTATACCCCACAACATCTAAACTACTGTGACAGATCCCCTCTCCCCACAACATCTACACTACTGTAACAGATCATCTCTGTACCCCACAACACCTAAACTACTGTGACAGATCCTCTCTATACCCCACAACATCTGAACTACTGTGACAGATCCCCTCTGTACCCCACAACACCTAAACTACTGTAACAGGTCCTCTCTCCCCACAACATCTAAACTATTGTGACCAATCCTCTCTCCCCACATCATCTAAACTACTGTAACAGGTCCTCTCTATACCCCACAACACCTAAACCACTGTAACAGATTCTCTCTATACCCCACAACATCTAAACTACTGTGACAGCCCCTCTCTATACCCCACAACATCTAAACTACTGTGACAGATACTCTCTATACCCCACAACATCTAAACTACTGTAACAGATCCTCTCTATACCCCACAACACCTAAACTACTGTAACAGATCCTCTCTCCCCACAACATCTAAACTACTGTGACAGATCCTCTCTCCCACAACACTTAAACTACTGTAACAGATCCTCTCTATAACCCACAACACCTAAACTACTGTGACAGATCCTCTCTCCCCACAACATCTAAACTACTGTAACATATCCTCTCTGTACCCCACAACACATAAACTACTGTGACAGATTCTCTCTATACCCCACCACATCTGAACTACTGTGACAGATCCTCTCTATACAACACAACATCTGAACTACTGTGACAGATCCTCTCTCCCCACAACATCTGCACTACTGTAACAGATCCTCTCTGTACCCCACAACACCTAAACTACTGTGACAGATCCTCTCTATACCCCACAACACCTAAACTACTGTAACAGCTCCTCTCTATACCCCACAACACCTAAACCACTGTAACAGATCCTCTCTCCCCACAACATCTAAACTACTGTGACATATCCTCTCTCCCCACGACATCTAAACTACTGTAACAGATCCTCTCTATACCCCACAACACCTAAACTACTGTAACAGATCCTCTCTCCCCACAACATCTACACTACTGTAACAGATCCTCTCTGTACCCCACAACACATAAACTACTGTAACAGATCTTCTCTATACCCCACAACACCTAAACTACTGTAACAGATCCTCTCTATACCCCACAACACCTAAACTACTGTGACAGCCCCTCTCTATACCCCACAACACCTAAACTACTGTAACAGCTCCTCTCTATACCCCACAACACCTAAACCACTGTAACAGATCCTCTCTCCCCACAACATCTAAACTACTGTGACATATCCTCTCTCCCCACGACATCTAAACTACTGTAACAGATCCTCTCTATACCCCACAACACCTAAACTACTGTAACAGATCCTCTCTCCCCACAACATCTACACTACTGTAACAGATCCTCTCTGTACCCCACAACACATAAACTACTGTAACAGATCTTCTCTATACCCCACAACACCTAAACTACTGTAACAGATCCTCTCTATACCCCACAACACCTAAACTACTGTGACAGCCCCTCTCTATACCCCACAACACCTAAACTACTGTAACAGATCCTCTCTATACCCCACAACACCTAAACTACTGTGACAGATCCTCTCTCCCCACAACATCTAAACTACTGTAACAGATCCTCTCTCCCCACAACACCTAAACTACTGTGACAGATCCTCTCTATACCCCACAACACCTAAACTACTGTAACAGATCCTCTCTATACCCCACAACACCTAAACTACTGTGACAGCCCTCTCTATACCCCACAACACCTAAACTACTGTAACAGATCCTCTCTATACCCCACAACACCTAAACTACTGTGACAGATCCTCTCTCCCCACAACATCTAAACTACTGTAACAGATCCTCTCTCCCCACAACACCTAAACTACTGTGACAGATCCTCTCTATACCCCACAACATCTAAACTACTGTGACAGATCCCTCTCTGTACCCCACAACACCTAAACTACTGTAACAGGTCCTCTCTCCCCACAACATCTAAACTATTGTGACCAATCCTCTCTCCCCACATCATCTAAACTACTGTAACAGGTCCTCTCTATACCCCACAACACCTAAACCACTGTAACAGATTCTCTCTATACCCCACAACATCTAAACTACTGTGACAGCCCCTCTCTATACCCCACAACATCTAAACTACTGTGACAGATACTCTCTATACCCCACAACATCTAAACTACTGTGACAGATCCTCTCTATACCCCACAACATCTAAACTACTGTGACAGCCCCTCTCTATACCCCACAACACCTAAACTACTGTAACAGGTCCTCTCTCCCCACAACACCTAAACTACAATCCTCTCTCCCCACATCATCTAAACTACTGTAACAGATCCTCTCTATACCCCACAACACCTAAACTACTGTAACAGATCCTCTCTCTATACCCCACAACATCTAAACTACTGTAACAGATCCTCTCTATACCCCACAACACCTAAACTACTGTAACAGATCCTCTCTCCCCACAACATCTAAACTACTGTGACAGATCCTCTCTCCCACAACACTTAAACTACTGTAACAGATCCTCTCTATAACCCACAACACCTAAACTACTGTGACAGATCCTCTCTCCCCACAACATCTAAACTACTGTAACATATCCTCTCTGTACCCCACAACACATAAACTACTGTGACAGATTCTCTCTATACCCCACCACATCTGAACTACTGTGACAGATCCTCTCTATACAACACAACATCTGAACTACTGTGACAGATCCTCTCTCCCCACAACATCTGCACTACTGTAACAGATCCTCTCTGTACCCCACAACACCTAAACTACTGTGACAGATCCTCTCTATACCCCACAACACCTAAACTACTGTAACAGCTCCTCTCTATACCCCACAACACCTAAACCACTGTAACAGATCCTCTCTCCCCACAACATCTAAACTACTGTGACATATCCTCTCTCCCCACGACATCTAAACTACTGTAACAGATCCTCTCTATACCCCACAACACCTAAACTACTGTAACAGATCCTCTCTCCCCACAACATCTACACTACTGTAACAGATCCTCTCTGTACCCCACAACACATAAACTACTGTAACAGATCTTCTCTATACCCCACAACACCTAAACTACTGTAACAGATCCTCTCTATACCCCACAACACCTAAACTACTGTGACAGCCCCTCTCTATACCCCACAACACCTAAACTACTGTAACAGCTCCTCTCTATACCCCACAACACCTAAACCACTGTAACAGATCCTCTCTCCCCACAACATCTAAACTACTGTGACATATCCTCTCTCCCCACGACATCTAAACTACTGTAACAGATCCTCTCTATACCCCACAACACCTAAACTACTGTAACAGATCCTCTCTCCCCACAACATCTACACTACTGTAACAGATCCTCTCTGTACCCCACAACACATAAACTACTGTAACAGATCTTCTCTATACCCCACAACACCTAAACTACTGTAACAGATCCTCTCTATACCCCACAACACCTAAACTACTGTGACAGCCCCTCTCTATACCCCACAACACCTAAACTACTGTAACAGATCCTCTCTATACCCCACAACACCTAAACTACTGTGACAGATCCTCTCTCCCCACAACATCTAAACTACTGTAACAGATCCTCTCTCCCCACAACACCTAAACTACTGTGACAGATCCTCTCTATACCCCACAACACCTAAACTACTGTAACAGATCCTCTCTATACCCCACAACACCTAAACTACTGTGACAGCCCCTCTCTATACCCCACAACACCTAAACTACTGTAACAGATCCTCTCTATACCCCACAACACCTAAACTACTGTGACAGATCCTCTCTCCCCACAACATCTAAACTACTGTAACAGATCCTCTCTCCCCACAACACCTAAACTACTGTGACAGATCCTCTCTATACCCCACAACATCTAAACTACTGTGACAGCCCCTCTCTATACCCCACAACACCTAAACTACTGTAACAGGTCCTCTCTCCCCACAACATCTAAACTATTGTGACCAGCCCCTCTCTCCCCACATCATCTAAACTACTGTAACAGGTCCTCTCTATACCCCACAACACCTAAACCACTGTAACAGATTCTCTCTATACCCCACAACATCTAAACTACTGTGACAGCCCCTCTCTATACCCCACAACATCTAAACTACTGTGACAGATACTCTCTATACCCCACAACATCTAAACTACTGTGACAGATCCTCTCTATACCCCACAACACCTAAACTACTGTGACAGCCCCTCTCTATACCCCACAACACCTAAACTACTGTAACAGGTCCTCTCTCCCCACAACATCTAAACTATTGTGACCAATCCTCTCTCCCCACATCATAAACTACTGTAACAGGTCCTCTCTATACCCCACAACACCTAAACTACTGTAACAGATTCTCTCTATACCCCACAACATCTAAACTACTGTAACAGATCCTCTCTATACCCCACAACACCTAAACTACTGTAACAGATCCTCTCTCCCCACAACATCTAAACTACTGTGACAGATCCTCTCTCCCACAACACTTAAACTACTGTAACAGATCCTCTCTATAACCCACAACACCTAAACTACTGTGACAGATCCTCTCTCCCCACAACATCTAAACTACTGTAACATATCCTCTCTGTACCCCACAACACATAAACTACTGTGACAGATTCTCTCTATACCCCACAACATCTGAACTACTGTGACAGATCCTCTCTATACAACACAACATCTGAACTACTGTGACAGATCCTCTCTCCCCACAACATCTGCACTACTGTAACAGATCCTCTCTGTACCCCACAACACCTAAACTACTGTGACAGATCCTCTCTATACCCCACAACACCTAAACTACTGTAACAGCTCCTCTCTATACCCCACAACACCTAAACCACTGTAACAGATCCTCTCTCCCCACAACATCTAAACTACTGTGACATATCCTCTCTCCCCACGACATCTAAACTACTGTAACAGATCCTCTCTATACCCCACAACACCTAAACTACTGTAACAGATCCTCTCTCCCCACAACATCTACACTACTGTAACAGATCCTCTCTGTACCCCACAACACATAAACTACTGTAACAGATCTTCTCTATACCCCACAACACCTAAACTACTGTAACAGATCCTCTCTATACCCCACAACACCTAAACTACTGTGACAGCCCCTCTCTATACCCCACAACACCTAAACTACTGTAACAGCTCCTCTCTATACCCCACAACACCTAAACCACTGTAACAGATCCTCTCTCCCCACAACATCTAAACTACTGTGACATATCCTCTCTCCCCACGACATCTAAACTACTGTAACAGATCCTCTCTATACCCCACAACACCTAAACTACTGTAACAGATCCTCTCTCCCCACAACATCTACACTACTGTAACAGATCCTCTCTGTACCCCACAACACATAAACTACTGTAACAGATCTTCTCTATACCCCACAACACCTAAACTACTGTAACAGATCCTCTCTATACCCCACAACACCTAAACTACTGTGACAGATCCCCTCTCCCCACAACATCTACACTACTGTAACAGATCATCTCTGTACCCCACAACACCTAAACTACTGTGACAGATCCTCTCTATACCCCACAACATCTGAACTACTGTGACAGATCCCCTCTGTACCCCACAACACCTAAACTACTGTAACAGGTCCTCTCTCCCCACAACATCTAAACTATTGTGACCAATCCTCTCTCCCCACATCATCTAAACTACTGTAACAGGTCCTCTCTATACCCCACAACACCTAAACCACTGTAACAGATTCTCTCTATACCCCACAACATCTAAACTACTGTGACAGCCCCTCTCTATACCCCACAACATCTAAACTACTGTGACAGATACTCTCTATACCCCACAACATCTAAACTACTGTAACAGATCCTCTCTATACCCCACAACACCTAAACTACTGTAACAGATCCTCTCTCCCCACAACATCTAAACTACTGTGACAGATCCTCTCTCCCACAACACTTAAACTACTGTAACAGATCCTCTCTATAACCCACAACACCTAAACTACTGTGACAGATCCTCTCTCCCCACAACATCTAAACTACTGTAACATATCCTCTCTGTACCCCACAACACATAAACTACTGTGACAGATTCTCTCTATACCCCACAACATCTGAACTACTGTGACAGATCCTCTCTATACAACACAACATCTGAACTACTGTGACAGATCCTCTCTCCCCACAACATCTGCACTACTGTAACAGATCCTCTCTGTACCCCACAACACCTAAACTACTGTGACAGATCCTCTCTATACCCCACAACACCTAAACTACTGTAACAGCTCCTCTCTATACCCCACAACACCTAAACCACTGTAACAGATCCTCTCTCCCCACAACATCTAAACTACTGTGACATATCCTCTCTCCCCACGACATCTAAACTACTGTAACAGATCCTCTCTATACCCCACAACACCTAAACTACTGTAACAGATCCTCTCTCCCCACAACATCTACACTACTGTAACAGATCCTCTCTGTACCCCACAACACATAAACTACTGTAACAGATCTTCTCTATACCCCACAACACCTAAACTACTGTAACAGATCCTCTCTATACCCCACAACACCTAAACTACTGTGACAGCCCCTCTCTATACCCCACAACACCTAAACTACTGTAACAGCTCCTCTCTATACCCCACAACACCTAAACCACTGTAACAGATCCTCTCTCCCCACAACATCTAAACTACTGTGACATATCCTCTCTCCCCACGACATCTAAACTACTGTAACAGATCCTCTCTATACCCCACAACACCTAAACTACTGTAACAGATCCTCTCTCCCCACAACATCTACACTACTGTAACAGATCCTCTCTGTACCCCACAACACATAAACTACTGTAACAGATCTTCTCTATACCCCACAACACCTAAACTACTGTAACAGATCCTCTCTATACCCCACAACACCTAAACTACTGTGACAGCCCCTCTCTATACCCCACAACACCTAAACTACTGTAACAGATCCTCTCTATACCCCACAACACCTAAACTACTGTGACAGATCCTCTCTCCCCACAACATCTAAACTACTGTAACAGATCCTCTCTCCCCACAACACCTAAACTACTGTGACAGATCCTCTCTATACCCCACAACACCTAAACTACTGTAACAGATCCTCTCTATACCCCACAACACCTACACTACTGTGACAGCCCCTCTCTATACCCCACAACACCTAAACTACTGTAACAGATCCTCTCTATACCCCACAACACCTAAACTACTGTGACAGATCCTCTCTCCCCACAACATCTAAACTACTGTAACAGATCCTCTCTCCCCACAACACCTAAACTACTGTGACAGATCCTCTCTATACCCCACAACATCTAAACTACTGTGACAGCCCCTCTCTATACCCCACAACACCTAAACTACTGTAACAGGTCCTCTCTCCCCACAACATCTAAACTATTGTGACCAATCCTCTCTCCCCACATCATCTAAACTACTGTAACAGGTCCTCTCTATACCCCACAACACCTAAACCACTGTAACAGATTCTCTCTATACCCCACAACATCTAAACTACTGTGACAGCCCCTCTCTATACCCCACAACATCTAAACTACTGTGACAGATACTCTCTATACCCCACAACATCTAAACTACTGTAACAGATCCTCTCTATACCCCACAACACCTAAACTACTGTAACAGATCCTCTCTCCCCACAACATCTAAACTACTGTGACAGATCCTCTCTCCCACAACACTTAAACTACTGTAACAGATCCTCTCTATAACCCACAACACCTAAACTACTGTGACAGATCCTCTCTCCCCACAACATCTAAACTACTGTAACATATCCTCTCTGTACCCCACAACACATAAACTACTGTGACAGATTCTCTCTATACCCCACAACATCTGAACTACTGTGACAGATCCTCTCTATACAACACAACATCTGAACTACTGTGACAGATCCTCTCTCCCCACAACATCTGCACTACTGTAACAGATCCTCTCTGTACCCCACAACACCTAAACTACTGTGACAGATCCTCTCTATACCCCACAACACCTAAACTACTGTAACAGCTCCTCTCTATACCCCACAACACCTAAACCACTGTAACAGATCCTCTCTCCCCACAACATCTAAACTACTGTGACATATCCTCTCTCCCCACGACATCTAAACTACTGTAACAGATCCTCTCTATACCCCACAACACCTAAACTACTGTAACAGATCCTCTCTCCCCACAACATCTACACTACTGTAACAGATCCTCTCTGTACCCCACAACACATAAACTACTGTAACAGATCTTCTCTATACCCCACAACACCTAAACTACTGTAACAGATCCTCTCTATACCCCACAACACCTAAACTACTGTGACAGCCCCTCTCTATACCCCACAACACCTAAACTACTGTAACAGCTCCTCTCTATACCCCACAACACCTAAACCACTGTAACAGATCCTCTCTCCCCACAACATCTAAACTACTGTGACATATCCTCTCTCCCCACGACATCTAAACTACTGTAACAGATCCTCTCTATACCCCACAACACCTAAACTACTGTAACAGATCCTCTCTCCCCACAACATCTACACTACTGTAACAGATCCTCTCTGTACCCCACAACACATAAACTACTGTAACAGATCTTCTCTATACCCCACAACACCTAAACTACTGTAACAGATCCTCTCTATACCCCACAACACCTAAACTACTGTGACAGCCCCTCTCTATACCCCACAACACCTAAACTACTGTAACAGATCCTCTCTATACCCCACAACACCTAAACTACTGTGACAGATCCTCTCTCCCCACAACATCTAAACTACTGTAACAGATCCTCTCTCCCCACAACACCTAAACTACTGTGACAGATCCTCTCTATACCCCACAACACCTAAACTACTGTAACAGATCCTCTCTATACCCCACAACACCTACACTACTGTGACAGCCCCTCTCTATACCCCACAACACCTAAACTACTGTAACAGATCCTCTCTATACCCCACAACACCTAAACTACTGTGACAGATCCTCTCTCCCCACAACATCTAAACTACTGTAACAGATCCTCTCTCCCCACAACACCTAAACTACTGTGACAGATCCTCTCTATACCCCACAACATCTAAACTACTGTGACAGCCCCTCTCTATACCCCACAACACCTAAACTACTGTAACAGGTCCTCTCTCCCCACAACATCTAAACTATTGTGACCAATCCTCTCTCCCCACATCATCTAAACTACTGTAACAGGTCCTCTCTATACCCCACAACACCTAAACCACTGTAACAGATTCTCTCTATACCCCACAACATCTAAACTACTGTGACAGCCCCTCTCTATACCCCACAACATCTAAACTACTGTGACAGATACTCTCTATACCCCACAACATCTAAACTACTGTAACAGATCCTCTCTATACCCCACAACACCTAAACTACTGTAACAGATCCTCTCTCCCCACAACATCTAAACTACTGTGACAGATCCTCTCTCCCACAACACTTAAACTACTGTAACAGATCCTCTCTATAACCCACAACACCTAAACTACTGTGACAGATCCTCTCTCCCCACAACATCTAAACTACTGTAACATATCCTCTCTGTACCCCACAACACATAAACTACTGTGACAGATTCTCTCTATACCCCACAACATCTGAACTACTGTGACAGATCCTCTCTATACAACACAACATCTGAACTACTGTGACAGATCCTCTCTCCCCACAACATCTGCACTACTGTAACAGATCCTCTCTGTACCCCACAACACCTAAACTACTGTGACAGATCCTCTCTATACCCCACAACACCTAAACTACTGTAACAGCTCCTCTCTATACCCCACAACACCTAAACCACTGTAACAGATCCTCTCTCCCCACAACATCTAAACTACTGTGACATATCCTCTCTCCCCACGACATCTAAACTACTGTAACAGATCCTCTCTATACCCCACAACACCTAAACTACTGTAACAGATCCTCTCTCCCCACAACATCTACACTACTGTAACAGATCCTCTCTGTACCCCACAACACATAAACTACTGTAACAGATCTTCTCTATACCCCACAACACCTAAACTACTGTAACAGATCCTCTCTATACCCCACAACACCTAAACTACTGTGACAGCCCCTCTCTATACCCCACAACACCTAAACTACTGTAACAGCTCCTCTCTATACCCCACAACACCTAAACCACTGTAACAGATCCTCTCTCCCCACAACATCTAAACTACTGTGACATATCCTCTCTCCCCACGACATCTAAACTACTGTAACAGATCCTCTCTATACCCCACAACACCTAAACTACTGTAACAGATCCTCTCTCCCCACAACATCTACACTACTGTAACAGATCCTCTCTGTACCCCACAACACATAAACTACTGTAACAGATCTTCTCTATACCCCACAACACCTAAACTACTGTAACAGATCCTCTCTATACCCCACAACACCTAAACTACTGTGACAGATCCTCTCTCCCCACAACATCTAAACTACTGTAACAGATCCTCTCTCCCCACAACACCTAAACTACTGTGACAGCCCCTCTCCATACCCCACAACACCTAAACTACTGTAACAGATCCTCTCTATACCCCACAATATCTGAACTACTGTGACAGATCCTCTCTATACAACACAACATCTGAACTACTGTGACAGATCCTCTCTCCCCACAACATCTGCACTACTGTAACAGATCCTCTCTGTACCCCACAACACCTAAACTACTGTGACAGATCCTCTCTATACCCCACAACACCTAAACTACTGTAACAGCTCCTCTCTATACCCCACAACACCTAAACCACTGTAACAGATCCTCTCTCCCCACAACATCTAAACTACTGTGACATATCCTCTCTCCCCACGACATCTAAACTACTGTAACAGATCCTCTCTATACCCCACAACACCTAAACTACTGTAACAGATCCTCTCTATACCCCACAATATCTGAACTACTGTGACAGATCCTCTCTATACAACACAACATCTGAACTACTGTGACAGATCCTCTCTCCCCACAACATCTGCACTACTGTAACAGATCCTCTCTGTACCCCACAACACCTAAACTACTGTGACAGATCCTCTCTATACCCCACAACACCTAAACTACTGTAACAGCTCCTCTCTATACCCCACAACACCTAAACCACTGTAACAGATCCTCTCTCCCCACAACATCTAAACTACTGTGACATATCCTCTCTCCCCACGACATCTAAACTACTGTAACAGATCCTCTCTATACCCCACAACACCTAAACTACTGTAACAGATCCTCTCTCCCCACAACATCTACACTACTGTAACAGATCCTCTCTGTACCCCACAACACATAAACTACTGTAACAGATCCTCTCTATACCCCACAACACCTAAACTACTGTGACAGATCCTCTCTCCCCACAACATCTAAACTACTGTAACAGATCCTCTCTCCCCACAACACCTAAACTACTGTGACAGATCCTCTCTATACCCCACAAAATCTAAACTACTGTAACAGATCCTCTCTCCCCACAACACCTAAACTACTGTAACAGATCCTCTCTAAACCCCACAACACCTAAACTACTGTGACAGCCCCTCTCTATACCCCACAACACCTAAACTACTGTGACAGCCCCTCTCTATACCCCACAACATCTAAACTACTGTGACAGATCCTCTCTCCCCACAACATCTAAACTACTGTAACAGATCCTCTCTATACCCCACAACACCTAAACTACTGTAACAGATCCTCTCTATACCCCACAACACCTAAACTACTGTAACAGATCCTCTCTCCCCACAACATCTACACTACTGTAACAGATCCTCTCTGTACCCCACAACACATAAACTACTGTAACAGATCCTCTCTATACCCCACAACACCTAAACTACTGTAACAGATCCTCTCTATACCCCACAACACCTAAACTACTGTAACAGATCCTCTCTATACCCCACAACACCTAAACTACTGTAACAGATCCTCTCTCCCCACAACATCTACACTACTGTAACAGATCCTCTCTGTACCCCACAACACATAAACTACTGTAACAGATCCTCTCTATACCCCACAACACCTAAACTACTGTAACATATCCTCTCTATACCCCACAACACCTAAACTACTGTGACAGATCCTCTCTCCCCACAACATCTAAACTACTGTAACAGATCCTCTCTCCCCACAACACCTAAACTACTGTGACAGATCCTCTCTATACCCCACAACACCTAAACTACTGTAACAGATCCTCTCTATACCCCACAACACCTAAACTACTGTGACAGCCCCTCTCTATACCCCACAACACCTAAACTACTGTAACAGATCCTCTCTATACCCCACAACATCTAAACTACTGTAACAGATCCTCTCTCCCCACAACACCTACACTACTGTGACAGATCCTCTCTATACCCCACAACATCTAAACTACTGTAACAGATCCTCTCTCCCCACAACACCTAAACTACTGTAACAGATCCTCTCTATACCCCACAACACCTAAACTACTGTGACAGCCCCTCTCTATACCCCACAACACCTAAACTACTGTGACAGCCCCTCTCTATACCCCACAACATCTAAACTACTGTGACAGATCCTCTCTCCCCACAACATCTAAACTACTGTAACAGATCCTCTCTATACCCCACAACACCTAAACTACTGTAACAGCTCCTCTCTATACCCCACAACACCTAAACCACTGTAACAGATCCTCTCTCCCCACAACATCTAAACTACTGTGACATATCCTCTCTCCCCACAACATCTAAACCCCAACATCTCTAAACTACTGTAACAGATCCTCTCTATACCCCACAACACCTAAACTACTGTAACAGATCCTCTCTGTACCCCACAACACATAAACTACTGTAACAGATCTTCTCTATACCCCACAACACCTAAACTACTGTAACAGATCCTCTCTATACCCCACAACACCTAAACTACTGTGACAGATCCTCTCTCCCCACAACATCTAAACTACTGTAACAGATCCTCTCTCCCCACAACACCTAAACTACTGTGACAGCCCCTCTCTATACCCCACAACACCTAAACTACTGTAACAGATCCTCTCTATACCCCACAATATCTGAACTACTGTGACAGATCCTCTCTATACAACACAACATCTGAACTACTGTGACAGATCCTCTCTCCCCACAACATCTGCACTACTGTAACAGATCCTCTCTGTACCCCACAACACCTAAACTACTGTGACAGATCCTCTCTATACCCCACAACACCTAAACTACTGTAACAGCTCCTCTCTATACCCCACAACACCTAAACCACTGTAACAGATCCTCTCTCCCCACAACATCTAAACTACTGTGACATATCCTCTCTCCCCACGACATCTAAACTACTGTAACAGATCCTCTCTATACCCCACAACACCTAAACTACTGTAACAGATCCTCTCTATACCCCACAATATCTGAACTACTGTGACAGATCCTCTCTATACAACACAACATCTGAACTACTGTGACAGATCCTCTCTCCCCACAACATCTGCACTACTGTAACAGATCCTCTCTGTACCCCACAACACCTAAACTACTGTGACAGATCCTCTCTATACCCCACAACACCTAAACTACTGTAACAGCTCCTCTCTATACCCCACAACACCTAAACCACTGTAACAGATCCTCTCTCCCCACAACATCTAAACTACTGTGACATATCCTCTCTCCCCACGACATCTAAACTACTGTAACAGATCCTCTCTATACCCCACAACACCTAAACTACTGTAACAGATCCTCTCTCCCCACAACATCTACACTACTGTAACAGATCCTCTCTGTACCCCACAACACATAAACTACTGTAACAGATCCTCTCTATACCCCACAACACCTAAACTACTGTGACAGATCCTCTCTCCCCACAACATCTAAACTACTGTAACAGATCCTCTCTCCCCACAACACCTAAACTACTGTGACAGATCCTCTCTATACCCCACAAAATCTAAACTACTGTAACAGATCCTCTCTCCCCACAACACCTAAACTACTGTAACAGATCCTCTCTAAACCCCACAACACCTAAACTACTGTGACAGCCCCTCTCTATACCCCACAACACCTAAACTACTGTGACAGCCCCTCTCTATACCCCACAACATCTAAACTACTGTGACAGATCCTCTCTCCCCACAACATCTAAACTACTGTAACAGATCCTCTCTATACCCCACAACACCTAAACTACTGTAACAGATCCTCTCTATACCCCACAACACCTAAACTACTGTAACAGATCCTCTCTCCCCACAACATCTACACTACTGTAACAGATCCTCTCTGTACCCCACAACACATAAACTACTGTAACAGATCCTCTCTATACCCCACAACACCTAAACTACTGTAACAGATCCTCTCTATACCCCACAACACCTAAACTACTGTAACAGATCCTCTCTATACCCCACAACACCTAAACTACTGTAACAGATCCTCTCTCCCCACAACATCTACACTACTGTAACAGATCCTCTCTGTACCCCACAACACATAAACTACTGTAACAGATCCTCTCTATACCCCACAACACCTAAACTACTGTAACATATCCTCTCTATACCCCACAACACCTAAACTACTGTGACAGATCCTCTCTCCCCACAACATCTAAACTACTGTAACAGATCCTCTCTCCCCACAACACCTAAACTACTGTGACAGATCCTCTCTATACCCCACAACACCTAAACTACTGTAACAGATCCTCTCTATACCCCACAACACCTAAACTACTGTGACAGCCCCTCTCTATACCCCACAACACCTAAACTACTGTAACAGATCCTCTCTATACCCCACAACATCTAAACTACTGTAACAGATCCTCTCTCCCCACAACACCTACACTACTGTGACAGATCCTCTCTATACCCCACAACATCTAAACTACTGTAACAGATCCTCTCTATACCCCACAACACCTAAACTACTGTGACAGCCCCTCTCTATACCCCACAACACCTAAACTACTGTGACAGCCCCTCTCTATACCCCACAACATCTAAACTACTGTGACAGATCCTCTCTCCCCACAACATCTAAACTACTGTAACAGATCCTCTCTATACCCCACAACACCTAAACTACTGTAACAGCTCCTCTCTATACCCCACAACACCTAAACCACTGTAACAGATCCTCTCTCCCCACAACATCTAAACTACTGTGACATATCCTCTCTCCCCACAACATCTAAACTACTGTAACAGATCCTCTCTATACCCCACAACACCTAAACTACTGTAACAGATCTTCTCTCCCCACAACATCTACACTACTGTAACAGATCCTCTCTGTACCCCACAACACATAAACTACTGTAACAGATCCTCTCTATACCCCACAACACCTAAACTACTGTAACAGATCCTCTCTATACCCCACAACACCTAAACTACTGTGACAGCCCCTCTCTATACCCCACAACACCTAAACTACTGTGACAGATCCTCTCTCCCCACAACATCTAAACTACTGTAACAGATCCTCTCTCCCCACAACACCTAAACTACTGTGACAGATCCTCTCTATACCCCACAACACCTAAACTACTGTAACAGATCCTCTCTATACCCCACAACACCTAAACTACTGTGACAGCCCTTCTCTATACCCTACAAAACCTAAACTACTGTAACAGATCCTCTCTATACCCCACAACACCTAAACTACTGTGACAGATCCTCTATTCCCCACAACATCTAAACTACTGTAACAGATCCTCTCTCCCCACAACACCTAAACTACTGTGACAGATCCTCTCTATACCCCACAACATCTAAACTACTGTAACAGATCCTCTCTCCCCACAACATCTACACTACTGTAACAGATCATCTCTGTACCCCACAACACCTAAACTACTGTGACAGATCCTCTCTATACCCCACAACATCTGAACTACTCTGACAGATCCCCTATGTACCCCACAACACCTAAACTACTGTAACAGGTCCTCTCTCCCCACAACACCTAAACCACTGTAACAGATCCTCTCTATACCCCACAACATCTAAACTACTGTGACAGCCCCTCTCTATACCCCACAACATCTAAACTACTGTGACAGATACTCTCTATACCCCACAACACCTAAACTACTGTGACAGATCCTCTCTATACCCCACAACACCTAAACTACTGTGACAGCTCCTCTCTATACCCCAAAACACCTAAACCACTGTAACAGATCCTCTCTATAACCCACAACACCTAAACTACTGTGACAGATCCTCTCTCCCCACAACATCTAAACTACTGTGACAGATCCTCTCTCCCCACAACACTTAAACTACTGTAACAGATCCTCTCTATAACCCACAACACCAAAACTACTGTGACAGATCCTCTCTCCCCACAACATCTAAACTACTGTAACAGATCCTCTCTATACCCCACAACACCTAAACTACTGTAACAGATCCTCTCTCCCCACAACATCTAAACTACTGTGACAGATCCTCTCTCCCACAACACTTAAACTACTGTAACAGATCCTCTCTATAACCCACAACACCTAAACTACTGTGACAGATCCTCTCTCCCCACAACATCTAAACTACTGTAACATATCCTCTCTGTACCCCACAACACATAAACTACTGTGACAGATTCTCTCTATACCCCACAACATCTGAACTACTGTGACAGATCCTCTCTATACAACACAACATCTGAACTACTGTGACAGATCCTCTCTCCCCACAACATCTGCACTACTGTAACAGATCCTCTCTGTACCCCACAACACCTAAACTACTGTGACAGATCCTCTCTATACCCCACAACACCTAAACTACTGTAACAGCTCCTCTCTATACCCCACAACACCTAAACCACTGTAACAGATCCTCTCTCCCCACAACATCTAAACTACTGTGACATATCCTCTCTCCCCACGACATCTAAACTACTGTAACAGATCCTCTCTATACCCCACAACACCTAAACTACTGTAACAGATCCTCTCTCCCCACAACATCTACACTACTGTAACAGATCCTCTCTGTACCCCACAACACATAAACTACTGAAACAGATCCTCTCTATACCCCACAACATCTAAACTACTGTAACAGATCCTCTCTCCCCACAACATCTAAACTACTGTGACATATCCACTCTCCCCACGACATCTAAACTACTGTAACAGATCCTCTCTATACCCCACAACACCTAAACTACTGTAACAGATCCTCTCTCCCCACAACACCTAAACTACTGTGACAGATCCTCTCTATACCCCACAACATCTAAACTACTGTAACAGATCCTCTCTCCCCACAACACCTAAACTACTGTAACAGATCCTCTCTATACCCACAACACCTAAACTACTGTGACAGCCCCTCTCTATACCCCACAACATCTAAACTACTGTGACAGATCCTCTCTCCCCACAACATCTAAACTACTGTAACAGATCCTCTCTATACCCCACAACACCTAAACTACTGTAACAGATCCTCTCTATACCCCACAACACCTAAACTACTGTAACATATCCTCTCTATACCCCACAACACCTAAACTACTGTAACATATCCTCTCTATACCCCACAACACCTAAACTACTGTAACAGATCCTCTCTATACCCCACAACACCTAAACTACTGTAACAGATCCTCTCTATACCCCACAACACCTAAACTACTGTAACATATCCTCTCTTAACCCCACAACACCTAAACTACTGTGACAGATCCTCTCCCCCCACAACATCTAAACTACTGTAACAGATCCTCTCTCCCCGCAACACCTAAACTACTGTGACAGATCCTCTCTATACCCAAAAACACCTAAACTACTGTGACAGCTCCTCTCTATACCCCACAACACCTAAACCACTGTAACAGATCCTCTCTATAACCCACAACACCTAAACTACTGTGACAGATCCTCTCTCCCCACAACATTGAAACTACTGTGACAGATCCTCTCTCCCACAACACTTAAACTACTGTAACAGATCCTCTCTATAACCCACAACACCTAAACTACTGTGACAGATCCTCTCTCCCCACAACATCTAAACTACTGTAACATATCCTCTCTGTACCCCACAACACATAAACTACTGTGACAGATTCTCTCTATACCCCACAACATCTGAACTACTGTGACAGATCCTCTCTATACAACACAACATCTGAACTACTGTGACAGATCCTCTCTCCCCACAACATCTGCACTACTGTAACAGATCCTCTCTGTACCCCACAACACCTAAACTACTGTAACAGATCCTCTCTGTACCCCACAACACATAAACTACTGTAACAGCTCCTCTCTATACCCCACAACACCTAAACCACTGTAACAGATCCTCTTTCCCCACAACATCTAAACTACTGTGACAGATCCTCTCTCCCCACAACATCTAAACTACTGTAACAGATCCTCTCTCCCCACAACACCTAAACTACTGTAACAGATCCTCTCTATACCCACAACACCTAAACTACTGTGACAGCCCCTCTCTATACCCCACAACACCTAAACTACTGTGACAGCCCCTCTCTATACCCCACAACATCTAAACTACTGTGACAGATCCTCTCTCCCCACAACATCTAAACTACTGTAACAGATCCTCTCTATACCCCACAACACCTAAACTACTGTAACAGATCCTCTCTATACCCCACAACACCTAAACTACTGTAACAGATCCTCTCTATACCCCACAACACCTAAACTACTGTAACATATCCTCTCTATACCCCACAACACCTAAACTACTGTAACAGATCCTCTCTATACCCCACAACACCTAAACGACTGTAACAGATCCTCTCTATACCCCACAACACCTAAACTACTGTAACATATCCTCTCTTAACCCCACAACACCTAAACTACTGTGACAGATCCTCTCCCCCCACAACATCTAAACTACTGTAACAGATCCTCTCTCCCCGCAACACCTAAACTACTGTGACAGATCCTCTCTCCCCACAACACCTAAACCACTGTAACAGATCCTCTCTATAACCCACAACACCTAAACTACTGTGACAGATCCTCTCTCCCCACAACACCTAAACTACTGCTACAGATCCTCTCTCCCTACAACATCTAAACTACTGTAGCAGATCGTCTCTATACCCCACAACACCTAAACTACTGTAACAGATCCTCTCTCCCCACAACATCTAAACTACTGTGACAGATCCTCTCTCCCCACAACACTTAAACTACTGTAACATATCCTCTCTATAACCCACAACA
Organism: Oncorhynchus clarkii lewisi; assembly: GCF_045791955.1. Classification (NCBI taxonomy): domain Eukaryota; kingdom Metazoa; phylum Chordata; class Actinopteri; order Salmoniformes; family Salmonidae; genus Oncorhynchus; species Oncorhynchus clarkii. The sequence goes on from NC_092170.1 coordinate 31,918,857, forward strand.
CCTAAACTACTGTGACAGATCCTCTCTCCCCACAACATCTAAACTACTGTAACGTATCCTCTCTGTACCCCACAACACATAAACTACTGTGACAGATTCTCTCTATACCCCACAACATCTGAACTACTGTGACAGATCCTCTCTATACCCCACAACATCTGAACTACTGTGACAGATCCTCTCTCCCCACAACATCTACACTACTGTAACAGATCCTCTCTGTACCCCACAACACCTAAACTACTGTGACAGATCCTCTCTATACCCCACAACACCTAAACTACTGTAACAGCTCCTCTCTATACCCCACAACACCTAAACCACTGTAACAGAGCCTCTCTCCCCACAACATCTAAACTACTGTGACATATCCTCTCTCCCCACAACATCTAAACTACTGTAACAGATCCTCTCTATACCCCACAACACCTAAACTACTGTAACAGATCCTCTCTCCCCACAACATCTACACTACTGTAACAGATCCTCTCTGTACCCCACAACACCTAAACTACTGTAACAGATCCTCTCTGTACCCCACAACACCTAAACTACTGTAACAGGTCCTCTCTCCCCACAACATCTAAACTATTGTGACCGATCCTCTCTCCCCACAACATCTAAACTACTGTAACAGGTCCTCTCTATACCCCACAACATCTAAACTACTGTGACAGCCCCTCTCTATACCCCACAACATCTAAACTACTGTGACAGATACTCTCTATACCCCACAACACCTAAACTACTGTGACAGATCCTCTCTATACCCCACAACACCTAAACTACTGTGACAGCTCCTCTCTATACCCCACAACACCTAAACTACTGTGACAGCTCCTCTCTATACCCCACAACACCTAAACCACTGTAACAGATCCTCTCTCCCCACAACATCTAAACTACTGTGACAGATCCTCTCTCCCCACAACACTTAAACTACTTTAACAGATCGTCTATATAACCCACAACACCTAAACTACTGTGACAGATCCTCTCTCCCCACAACATCTAAACTACTTTGACAGATCCTCTCTCCCCACAACATCTAAACTACTGTGACAGATCCTCTCTGTACCCCACAACACCTAAACTACTGTAACAGATCCTCTCTCCCCACAACACCTAAACTACTGTGACAGATCCTCTCTATACCCCACAACACCTAAACTACTGCTACAGATCCTCTCTCCCTACAACATCTAAACTACTGTAGCAGATCGTCTCTATACCCCACAACACCTAAACTACTGTAACAGATCCTCTCTCCCCACAACATCTAAACTACTGTGACAGATCCTCTCTCCCCACAACACTTAAACTACTGTAACATATCCTCTCTATAACCCACAACACCTAAACTACTGTGACAGATCCTCTCTCCCCACAACATCTAAACTACTGTAACGTATCCTCTCTGTACCCCACAACACATAAACTACTGTGACAGATTCTCTCTATACCCCACAACATCTGAACTACTGTGACAGATCCTCTCTATACCCCACAACATCTGAACTACTGTGACAGATCCTCTCTCCCCACAACATCTACACTACTGTAACAGATCCTCTCTGTACCCCACAACACCTAAACTACTGTGACAGATCCTCTCTATACCCCACAACACCTAAACTACTGTAACAGCTCCTCTCTATACCCCACAACACCTAAACCACTGTAACAGAGCCTCTCTCCCCACAACATCTAAACTACTGTGACATATCCTCTCTCCCCACAACATCTAAACTACTGTAACAGATCCTCTCTATACCCCACAACACCTAAACTACTGTAACAGATCCTCTCTCCCCACAACATCTACACTACTGTAACAGATCCTCTCTGTACCCCACAACACCTAAACTACTGTAACAGATCCTCTCTGTACCCCACAACACCTAAACTACTGTAACAGGTCCTCTCTCCCCACAACATCTAAACTATTGTGACCGATCCTCTCTCCCCACAACATCTAAACTACTGTAACAGGTCCTCTCTATACCCCACAACATCTAAACTACTGTGACAGCCCCTCTCTATACCCCACAACATCTAAACTACTGTGACAGATACTCTCTATACCCCACAACACCTAAACTACTGTGACAGATCCTCTCTATACCCCACAACACCTAAACTACTGTGACAGCTCCTCTCTATACCCCACAACACCTAAACTACTGTGACAGCTCCTCTCTATACCCCACAACACCTAAACCACTGTAACAGATCCTCTCTCCCCACAACATCTAAACTACTGTGACAGATCCTCTCTCCCCACAACACTTAAACTACTTTAACAGATCGTCTATATAACCCACAACACCTAAACTACTGTGACAGATCCTCTCTCCCCACAACATCTAAACTACTTTGACAGATCCTCTCTCCCCACAACATCTAAACTACTGTGACAGATCCTCTCTGTACCCCACAACACCTAAACTACTGTAACAGATCCTCTCTCCCCACAACACCTAAACTACTGTGACAGATCCTCTCTATACCCCACAACACCTAAACTACTGTAACAGATCCCCTCTATACCCCACAACATCTAAACTACTGTGACAGATCCTCTCTATACCCCACAACATCTAAACTACTGTGACAACTGCTCTCTATACCTCACAACATCTAAACTACTGTGACAACTCCTCTCTATACCTCACAACACCTAAACTACTGTAACAGATCCTCTCTCCCCACATCTAAACTACTGTGAGAGATCCTCTCTGTACCCCACAACACCTAAACTACTGTAACAGATCCTCTCTCCCCACAACATCTATACTACTGTAACAGATCCTCTATCCCCACAACACCTAAACTACTGTGACAGATACTCTCTATACCCTACAACATCTAAACTATTGTGACAGATCCTCTCTCCCTACAACACCTACACTACTGTGACAGATACTCTCTATACCCCACAACATCTAAACTATTGTGACAGATCATCTCTCCCCACAACACCTAAACTACTGTGACAGATCCTCTCTATACCCCACAACACCTAAACTACTGTGACAGATCATCTCTCCCCACAACATCTAAACTACTGTGACAGATCCTCTCTGTACCCCACAACACCTAAACTACTGTAACAGATCCTCTCTGTACCCCACAACACATAAACTACTGTAACAGCTCCTCTCTATACCCCACAACACCTAAACCACTGTAACAGATCCTCTTTCCCCACAACATCTAAACTACTGTGACAGATCCTCTCTCCCCACAACATCTAAACTACTGTAACAGATCCTCTCTCCCCACAACACCTAAACTACTGTAACAGATCCTCTCTATACCCACAACACCTAAACTACTGTGACAGCCCCTCTCTATACCCCACAACACCTAAACTACTGTGACAGCCCCTCTCTATACCCCACAACATCTAAACTACTGTGACAGATCCTCTCTCCCCACAACATCTAAACTACTGTAACAGATCCTCTCTATACCCCACAACACCTAAACTACTGTAACAGATCCTCTCTATACCCCACAACACCTAAACTACTGTAACAGATCCTCTCTATACCCCACAACACCTAAACTACTGTAACATATCCTCTCTATACCCCACAACACCTAAACTACTGTAACAGATCCTCTCTATACCCCACAACACCTAAACGACTGTAACAGATCCTCTCTATACCCCACAACACCTAAACTACTGTAACATATCCTCTCTTAACCCCACAACACCTAAACTACTGTGACAGATCCTCTCCCCCCACAACATCTAAACTACTGTAACAGATCCTCTCTCCCCGCAACACCTAAACTACTGTGACAGATCCTCTCTCCCCACAACACCTAAACCACTGTAACAGATCCTCTCTATAACCCACAACACCTAAACTACTGTGACAGATCCTCTCTCCCCACAACACCTAAACTACTGCTACAGATCCTCTCTCCCTACAACATCTAAACTACTGTAGCAGATCGTCTCTATACCCCACAACACCTAAACTACTGTAACAGATCCTCTCTCCCCACAACATCTAAACTACTGTGACAGATCCTCTCTCCCCACAACACTTAAACTACTGTAACATATCCTCTCTATAACCCACAACACCTAAACTACTGTGACAGATCCTCTCTCCCCACAACATCTAAACTACTGTAACGTATCCTCTCTGTACCCCACAACACATAAACTACTGTGACAGATTCTCTCTATACCCCACAACATCTGAACTACTGTGACAGATCCTCTCTATACCCCACAACATCTGAACTACTGTGACAGATCCTCTCTCCCCACAACATCTACACTACTGTAACAGATCCTCTCTGTACCCCACAACACCTAAACTACTGTGACAGATCCTCTCTATACCCCACAACACCTAAACTACTGTAACAGCTCCTCTCTATACCCCACAACACCTAAACCACTGTAACAGAGCCTCTCTCCCCACAACATCTAAACTACTGTGACATATCCTCTCTCCCCACAACATCTAAACTACTGTAACAGATCCTCTCTATACCCCACAACACCTAAACTACTGTAACAGATCCTCTCTCCCCACAACATCTACACTACTGTAACAGATCCTCTCTGTACCCCACAACACCTAAACTACTGTAACAGATCCTCTCTGTACCCCACAACACCTAAACTACTGTAACAGGTCCTCTCTCCCCACAACATCTAAACTATTGTGACCGATCCTCTCTCCCCACAACATCTAAACTACTGTAACAGGTCCTCTCTATACCCCACAACATCTAAACTACTGTGACAGCCCCTCTCTATACCCCACAACATCTAAACTACTGTGACAGATACTCTCTATACCCCACAACACCTAAACTACTGTGACAGATCCTCTCTATACCCCACAACACCTAAACTACTGTGACAGCTCCTCTCTATACCCCACAACACCTAAACTACTGTGACAGCTCCTCTCTATACCCCACAACACCTAAACCACTGTAACAGATCCTCTCTCCCCACAACATCTAAACTACTGTGACAGATCCTCTCTCCCCACAACACTTAAACTACTTTAACAGATCGTCTATATAACCCACAACACCTAAACTACTGTGACAGATCCTCTCTCCCCACAACATCTAAACTACTTTGACAGATCCTCTCTCCCCACAACATCTAAACTACTGTGACAGATCCTCTCTGTACCCCACAACACCTAAACTACTGTAACAGATCCTCTCTCCCCACAACACCTAAACTACTGTGACAGATCCTCTCTATACCCCACAACACCTAAACTACTGTAACAGATCCCCTCTATACCCCACAACATCTAAACTACTGTGACAGATCCTCTCTATACCCCACAACATCTAAACTACTGTGACAACTGCTCTCTATACCTCACAACATCTAAACTACTGTGACAACTCCTCTCTATACCTCACAACACCTAAACTACTGTAACAGATCCTCTCTCCCCACATCTAAACTACTGTGAGAGATCCTCTCTGTACCCCACAACACCTAAACTACTGTAACAGATCCTCTCTCCCCACAACATCTATACTACTGTAACAGATCCTCTATCCCCACAACACCTAAACTACTGTGACAGATACTCTCTATACCCTACAACATCTAAACTATTGTGACAGATCCTCTCTCCCTACAACACCTACACTACTGTGACAGATACTCTCTATACCCCACAACATCTAAACTATTGTGACAGATCATCTCTCCCCACAACACCTAAACTACTGTGACAGATCCTCTCTATACCCCACAACACCTAAACTACTGTGACAGATCATCTCTCCCCACAACACCTAAACTACTGTAACAGATCTTCTCTGTACCCCACAACACCTAAACTACTGTAACATATCCTCTCTGTACCCCACAACATCTAAACTACTGTAACAGATCCTCTCTATACCCCACAACATCTAAACTACTGTAACGTATCCTCTCTGTACCCCACAACATCTACACTACTGTGACAGATCCTCTCTCCCCACAACACCTAAACTACTGTGACAGATCCTCTCTATACCCCACAACACCTAAACTACTGTGACAGATCATCTCTCCCCACAACACCTAAACTACTGTAACAGATCTTCTCTGTACCCCACAACACCTAAACTACTGTAACATATCCTCTCTGTACCCCACAACATCTAAACTACTGTAACGTATCCTCTCTGTACCCCACAACATCTACACTACTGTAACATATCCTCTATATACCCCACAACACCTAAACCACTGTAACAGATCCTCTCTCCCCACAACATCTAAACTACTGTGACAGATCCTCTCTCCCCACAACACTTAAACTACTTTAACAGATCGTCTATATAACCCACAACACCTAAACTACTGTGACAGATCCTCTCTCCCCACAACATCTAAACTACTTTGACAGATCCTCTCTCCCCACAACATCTAAACTACTGTGACAGATCCTCTCTGTACCCCACAACACCTAAACTACTGTAACAGATCCTCTCTCCCCACAACACCTAAACTACTGTGACAGATCCTCTCTATACCCCACAACACCTAAACTACTGTAACAGATCCCCTCTATACCCCACAACATCTAAACTACTGTGACAGATCCTCTCTATACCCCACAACATCTAAACTACTGTGACAACTGCTCTCTATACCTCACAACATCTAAACTACTGTGACAACTCCTCTCTATACCTCACAACACCTAAACTACTGTAACAGATCCTCTCTCCCCACATCTAAACTACTGTGAGAGATCCTCTCTGTACCCCACAACACCTAAACTACTGTAACAGATCCTCTCTCCCCACAACATCTATACTACTGTAACAGATCCTCTATCCCCACAACACCTAAACTACTGTGACAGATACTCTCTATACCCTACAACATCTAAACTATTGTGACAGATCCTCTCTCCCTACAACACCTACACTACTGTGACAGATACTCTCTATACCCCACAACATCTAAACTATTGTGACAGATCATCTCTCCCCACAACACCTAAACTACTGTGACAGATCCTCTCTATACCCCACAACACCTAAACTACTGTGACAGATCATCTCTCCCCACAACATCTAAACTACTGTGACAGATCCTCTCTGTACCCCACAACACCTAAACTACTGTAACAGATCCTCTCTGTACCCCACAACACATAAACTACTGTAACAGCTCCTCTCTATACCCCACAACACCTAAACCACTGTAACAGATCCTCTTTCCCCACAACATCTAAACTACTGTGACAGATCCTCTCTCCCCACAACATCTAAACTACTGTAACAGATCCTCTCTCCCCACAACACCTAAACTACTGTAACAGATCCTCTCTATACCCACAACACCTAAACTACTGTGACAGCCCCTCTCTATACCCCACAACACCTAAACTACTGTGACAGCCCCTCTCTATACCCCACAACATCTAAACTACTGTGACAGATCCTCTCTCCCCACAACATCTAAACTACTGTAACAGATCCTCTCTATACCCCACAACACCTAAACTACTGTAACAGATCCTCTCTATACCCCACAACACCTAAACTACTGTAACAGATCCTCTCTATACCCCACAACACCTAAACTACTGTAACATATCCTCTCTATACCCCACAACACCTAAACTACTGTAACAGATCCTCTCTATACCCCACAACACCTAAACGACTGTAACAGATCCTCTCTATACCCCACAACACCTAAACTACTGTAACATATCCTCTCTTAACCCCACAACACCTAAACTACTGTGACAGATCCTCTCCCCCCACAACATCTAAACTACTGTAACAGATCCTCTCTCCCCGCAACACCTAAACTACTGTGACAGATCCTCTCTCCCCACAACACCTAAACCACTGTAACAGATCCTCTCTATAACCCACAACACCTAAACTACTGTGACAGATCCTCTCTCCCCACAACACCTAAACTACTGCTACAGATCCTCTCTCCCTACAACATCTAAACTACTGTAGCAGATCGTCTCTATACCCCACAACACCTAAACTACTGTAACAGATCCTCTCTCCCCACAACATCTAAACTACTGTGACAGATCCTCTCTCCCCACAACACTTAAACTACTGTAACATATCCTCTCTATAACCCACAACACCTAAACTACTGTGACAGATCCTCTCTCCCCACAACATCTAAACTACTGTAACGTATCCTCTCTGTACCCCACAACACATAAACTACTGTGACAGATTCTCTCTATACCCCACAACATCTGAACTACTGTGACAGATCCTCTCTATACCCCACAACATCTGAACTACTGTGACAGATCCTCTCTCCCCACAACATCTACACTACTGTAACAGATCCTCTCTGTACCCCACAACACCTAAACTACTGTGACAGATCCTCTCTATACCCCACAACACCTAAACTACTGTAACAGCTCCTCTCTATACCCCACAACACCTAAACCACTGTAACAGAGCCTCTCTCCCCACAACATCTAAACTACTGTGACATATCCTCTCTCCCCACAACATCTAAACTACTGTAACAGATCCTCTCTATACCCCACAACACCTAAACTACTGTAACAGATCCTCTCTCCCCACAACATCTACACTACTGTAACAGATCCTCTCTGTACCCCACAACACCTAAACTACTGTAACAGATCCTCTCTGTACCCCACAACACCTAAACTACTGTAACAGGTCCTCTCTCCCCACAACATCTAAACTATTGTGACCGATCCTCTCTCCCCACAACATCTAAACTACTGTAACAGGTCCTCTCTATACCCCACAACATCTAAACTACTGTGACAGCCCCTCTCTATACCCCACAACATCTAAACTACTGTGACAGATACTCTCTATACCCCACAACACCTAAACTACTGTGACAGATCCTCTCTATACCCCACAACACCTAAACTACTGTGACAGCTCCTCTCTATACCCCACAACACCTAAACTACTGTGACAGCTCCTCTCTATACCCCACAACACCTAAACCACTGTAACAGATCCTCTCTCCCCACAACATCTAAACTACTGTGACAGATCCTCTCTCCCCACAACACTTAAACTACTTTAACAGATCGTCTATATAACCCACAACACCTAAACTACTGTGACAGATCCTCTCTCCCCACAACATCTAAACTACTTTGACAGATCCTCTCTCCCCACAACATCTAAACTACTGTGACAGATCCTCTCTGTACCCCACAACACCTAAACTACTGTAACAGATCCTCTCTCCCCACAACACCTAAACTACTGTGACAGATCCTCTCTATACCCCACAACACCTAAACTACTGTAACAGATCCCCTCTATACCCCACAACATCTAAACTACTGTGACAGATCCTCTCTATACCCCACAACATCTAAACTACTGTGACAACTGCTCTCTATACCTCACAACATCTAAACTACTGTGACAACTCCTCTCTATACCTCACAACACCTAAACTACTGTAACAGATCCTCTCTCCCCACATCTAAACTACTGTGAGAGATCCTCTCTGTACCCCACAACACCTAAACTACTGTAACAGATCCTCTCTCCCCACAACATCTATACTACTGTAACAGATCCTCTATCCCCACAACACCTAAACTACTGTGACAGATACTCTCTATACCCTACAACATCTAAACTATTGTGACAGATCCTCTCTCCCTACAACACCTACACTACTGTGACAGATACTCTCTATACCCCACAACATCTAAACTATTGTGACAGATCATCTCTCCCCACAACACCTAAACTACTGTGACAGATCCTCTCTATACCCCACAACACCTAAACTACTGTGACAGATCATCTCTCCCCACAACACCTAAACTACTGTAACAGATCTTCTCTGTACCCCACAACACCTAAACTACTGTAACATATCCTCTCTGTACCCCACAACATCTAAACTACTGTAACAGATCCTCTCTATACCCCACAACATCTAAACTACTGTAACGTATCCTCTCTGTACCCCACAACATCTACACTACTGTGACAGATCCTCTCTCCCCACAACACCTAAACTACTGTGACAGATCCTCTCTATACCCCACAACACCTAAACTACTGTGACAGATCATCTCTCCCCACAACACCTAAACTACTGTAACAGATCTTCTCTGTACCCCACAACACCTAAACTACTGTAACATATCCTCTCTGTACCCCACAACATCTAAACTACTGTAACGTATCCTCTCTGTACCCCACAACATCTACACTACTGTGACAGATCCTCTCTCCCCACAACATCTAAACTACTGTAACAGATCTTCTCTGTACCCCACAACATCTAAACTACTGTAACGTATCCTCTCTGTACCCCACAACATCTACACTACTGTGACAGATCCTCTCTCCCCACAACACCTAAACTACTGTGACAGATCTTCTCTATACCCCACAACATCTAAACTACTGTCACAGATCCTCTCTATACCCCACAACAACTAAACTACTGTAACAGATCCTCTCTCCCCACAACATCTACACTACTGTAACAGATCTTCTCTATACCCCACAACATCTAAACTACTGTAACAGATCCTCTCTGTACCCCACAACACCTAAACTACTGTAACAGGTCCTCTCTCCCCACAACATCTAAACTATTGTGACCGATCCTCTCTCCCCACAACATCTAAACTACTGTAACAGGTCCTCTCTATACCCCACAACATCTAAACTACTGTGACAGCCCCTCTCTATACCCCACAACATCTAAACTACTGTGACAGATACTCTCTATACCCCACAACACCTAAACTACTGTGACAGATCCTCTCTATACCCCACAACACCTAAACTACTGTGACAGCTCCTCTCTATACCCCACAACACCTAAACTACTGTGACAGCTCCTCTCTATACCCCACAACACCTAAACCACTGTAACAGATCCTCTCTCCCCACAACATCTAAACTACTGTGACAGATCCTCTCTCCCCACAACACTTAAACTACTTTAACAGATCGTCTATATAACCCACAACACCTAAACTACTGTGACAGATCCTCTCTCCCCACAACATCTAAACTACTTTGACAGATCCTCTCTCCCCACAACATCTAAACTACTGTGACAGATCCTCTCTGTACCCCACAACACCTAAACTACTGTAACAGATCCTCTCTCCCCACAACACCTAAACTACTGTGACAGATCCTCTCTATACCCCACAACACCTAAACTACTGTAACAGATCCCCTCTATACCCCACAACATCTAAACTACTGTGACAGATCCTCTCTATACCCCACAACATCTAAACTGCTGTGACAACTGCTCTCTATACCTCACAACATCTAAACTACTGTGACAACTCCTCTCTATACCTCACAACACCTAAACTACTGTAACAGATCCTCTCTCCCCACATCTAAACTACTGTGAGAGATCCTCTCTGTACCCCACAACACCTAAACTACTGTAACAGATCCTCTCTCCCCACAACATCTATACTACTGTAACAGATCCTCTATCCCCACAACACCTAAACTACTGTGACAGATACTCTCTATACCCCACAACATCTAAACTATTGTGACAGATCCTCTCTCCCTACAACACCTAAACTACTGTGACAGATACTCTCTATACCCCACAACATCTAAACTATTGTGACAGATCATCTCTCCCCACAACATCTAAACTACTGTAACGTATCCTCTCTGTACCCCACAACATCTACACTACTGTGACATATACCCCACAACACCTAAACTACTGTAACAGCCCCTCCTCTCTTTGACAGATCCTCTCTATACCCCACAACACCTAAACTACTGTGACAGTAACAGGTCCTCTCTCCCCATACCCCACAACATCTAAACTACTGTGACAGATCCTCTCTATACCCCACAACACCTAAACTACTGTGACAGATCCTCTCTATACCCCACAACATCTAAACTACTGTCACAGATCCTCTCTATACCCCACAACACCTAAACTACTGTGAGAGATCCTCTCTATACCCCACAACACCTAAACTACTGTGACAGATCCTCTCTATACCCCACAACACCTAAACTACCGTGAGAGATCCTCTCTCCGCAGACTAAAGCTTTGAATTGTGTCTGTATTGTGAATTTCAATGGCGTGTGTTGCTGTGTGTGCGTGCTCATGTGTGCGTTTGCGTGTGACTGCCGGCCTGTGTGTTGTGTGTGTATAGTAGACAGTGCTTACAATACATATTTGGCTTGCTTGAGGATGTCTGTATATGTTACCTCTACACACAGATTGACCTCTGCAAACAGAACAACTACAAAATCAGTAGATTGTAGATGAGAAAGAAACCAGATGACCTGTTAGCATTCATGAGCCCTCCTCCGTCCTCCCTTTATTCATACCTATCATCTCCCTTTATTCATACCTATCATCTGCCTTTATTCATACCTATCATCTGTCTGTATTCATACCTATCATCTGTCTGTATTCATACCTATCATCTCCCTTTATTCATACCTATCATCTGTCTTTATTCATACCTATCATCTGTCTTTATTCATACCTATCATCTCCCTTTATTCATACCTATCATCTCCCTTTATTCATACCTATCATCTGTCTTTATTCATACCTATCATCTGTCTTTATTCATACCTATCATCTGTCTTTATTCATACCGATAATCTCCCTTTTTTCATACCTATCATCTGTCTTTATTCATAACTATCATCTGCCTTTATTCATACCTATCATCTCCCTTTATTCATACCTATCATCTCCCTTTATTCATACCTATCATCTCCCTTTATTCATACCTATCATCTGTCTTTATTCATACCTATCATCTGTCTTTATTCATACCTATCATCTGTCTGTATTCATACCTATCATCTCCGTTTTTTCATACCTATCATCTGTCTTTATTCATAACTATCATCTGCCTTTATTCATACCTATCATCTCCCTTTATTCATACCTATCATCTGTCTTTATTCATACCTATCATCTGTCTTTATTCATACCTATCATCTGCCTTTATTCATACCTATCATCTGTCTGTATTCATACCTATCATCTGTCTTTATTCATACCGATCATCTGTCTTTATTCATACCTATCATCTCCCTTTATTCATACCTATCATCTCCCTTTATTCATACCTATCATCTGTCTTTATTCATACATATCATCTCCCTTTATTCATACCTATCATCTGCCTTTATTCATACCTATCATCTCCCTTTATTCATACCTATCATCTCCCTTTATTCATACCTATCATCTCCCTTTATTCATACCTATCATCTCCCTTTATTCATACCTATCATCTCCCTTTATTCATAACTATCATCTGTCTGTTGTCATAACTATCATCTGTCTTTATTCATACCTATCATCTGTCTTTATTCATACCTATCACCTCCCTTTATTCATACCTATCATCTGCCTTTATTCATACCTATCATCTCCCTTCATCTGCCTTTATTCATATCTATCATCTCCTCCCTTTATTCATACCTATCATCTGTCTTTTTTCATACCTATCATCTGTCTTTATTCATAACTATCATCTGTCTTTATTCATACCTATCATCTGTCTTTATTCATACCTATCATCTGTCTTTATTCATACCTATCATCTGTCTTTATTCATACCTATCATCTGTCTTTATTCATACCTATCATCTGTCTTTATTCATACCTATCATCTGTCTTTATTCATACCTATCATCTGCCTTTATTCATACCTATCATCTCCCTTTATTCATACCTATCATCTGTCTTTATTCATACCTATCATCTGCCTTTATTCATACCTATCATCTCCCTTTATTCATACCTATCATCTGACTTTATTCATACCTATCATCTGTCTTTATTCATACCTATCATCTCCCTTTATTCATACCTATCATCTGTCTTTATTCATACCTATCATCTCCCTTTATTCATACCTATAATCTCCCTTTATTCATACCTATCATCTGTCTTTTTTCATACCTATCATCTGTCTTTATTCATAACTATCATCTGTCTTTATTCATACCTATCATCTGTCTTTATTCATACCTATCATCTGTCTTTATTCACACCTATCATCTGTCTTTATTCATACCTATCATCTGTCTTTATTCATACCTATCATCTCCCTTTATTCATACCTATCATCTGTCTGTATTCATACCTATCATCTGCCTTTATTCATACCTATCATCTGTCTTTATTCATACCTATCATCTGCCTTTATTCATACCTATCATCTCCCTTTATTCATACCTATCCTCAGCCTGTATTCATACCTATCATCTGTCTTTATTCATACCTATCATCTGCCTTTATTCATACCTATCATCTGTCTGTATTCATACCTATCATCTTCCTGTATTCATACCTATATCATCTCCCTTTATTCATACCTATCATCTCCCTTTATTCATACCTATCATCTGTCTGTATTCATAACTATCATCTGTCTTTATTCATACCTATCATCTGTCTTTTTTCATACCTATCATCTGTCTTTATTCACACCTATCATCTGTCTTTATTCATACCTATCATCTGTCTTTATTCATACCTATCATCTCCCTTTATTCATACCTATCATCTGTCTGTATTCATACCTATCATCTGCCTTTATTCATACCTATCATCTGTCTTTATTCATACCTATCATCTGCCTTTATTCATACCTATCATCTCCCTTTATTCATACCTATCCTCAGCCTGTATTCATACCTATCATCTGTCTTTATTCATACCTATCATCTGCCTTTATTCATACCTATCATCTGTCTGTATTCATACCTATCATCTTCCTGTATTCATACTTATCATCTCCCTTTATTCATACCTATCATCTCCCTTTATTCATACCTATCATCTGTCTTTATTCATACCTATCATCTCCCTTTATTCATACCTATCATCTGTCTTTATTCATACCTATCATCTGTCTTTATTCATACCTACCATCTGTCTTTATTCATACCTATCATCTGACTTTATTCATACCTATCATCTCCCTTTATTCATACCTATCATCTCCCTTTATTCATACCTATCATCTCCCTTTATTCATAACTATCATCTGTCTGTTGTCATAACTATCATCTGTCTTTATTCATACCTATCATCTGTCTTTATTCATACCTATCACCTCCCTTTATTCATACCTATCATCTGCCTTTATTCATACCTATCACCTCCCTTTATTCATACCTATCATCTGCCTTTAGTCATACCTATCATCTGCCTTTATTCATACCTATCATCTCCCTTTATTCATATCTATCATCTACCTTTATTCATACCTATCATCTGTCTTTTTTCATACCTATCATCTGTCTTTATTCATAACTATCATCTGTCTTTATTCATACCTATCATCTGTCTTTATTCATACCTATCATCTGTCTTTATTCATACCTATCATCTGTCTTTATTCATACCTATCATCTGTCTTTATTCATACCTATCATCTGTCTTTATTCATACCTATCATCTGTCTTTATTCATACCTATCATCTGTCTTTATTCATACCGATAATCTCCCTTTTTTCATACCTATCATCTGTCTTTATTCATAACTATCATCTGCCTTTATTCATACCTATCATCTCCCTTTATTCATACCTATCATCTCCCTTTATTCATACCTATCATCTCCCTTTATTCATACCTATCATCTGTCTTTATTCATACCTATCATCTGTCTTTATTCATACCTATCATCTGTCTGTATTCATACCTATCATCTCCGTTTTTTCATACCTATCATCTGTCTTTATTCATAACTATCATCTGCCTTTATTCATACCTATCATCTCCCTTTATTCATACCTATCATCTGTCTTTATTCATACCTATCATCTGTCTTTATTCATACCTATCATCTGTCTTTATTCATACCTATCATCTGCCTTTATTCATACCTATCATCTCCCTTTATTCATACCTATCATCTGACTTTATTCATACCTATCATCTGTCTTTATTCATACCTATCATCTCCCTTTATTCATACCTATCATCTGTCTTTATTCATACCTATCATCTCCCTTTATTCATACCTATCATCTCCCTTTATTCATACCTATCATCTGTCTTTTTTCATACCTATCATCTGTCTTTATTCATAACTATCATCTGTCTTTATTCATACCTATCATCTGTCTTTATTCATACCTATCATCTGTCTTTATTCATACCTATCATCTGTCTTTATTCATACCTATCATCTGTCTTTGTTCATACCTATCATCTCCCTTTATTCATACCTATCATCTATCTGTATTCATACCTATCATCTGCCTTTATTCATACCTATCATCTGTCTTTATTCATACCTATCATCTGCCTTTATTCATACCTATCATCTCCCTTTATTCATACCTATCCTCAGCCTGTATTCATACCTATCATCTGTCTTTATTCATACCTATCATCTGCCTTTATTCATACCTATCATCTGTCTGTATTCATACCTATCATCTTCCTGTATTCATACTTATCATCTCCCTTTATTCATACCTATCATCTCCCTTTATTCATACCTATCATCTGTCTTTATTCATACCTATCATCTCCCTTTATTCATACCTATCATCTGTCTTTATTCATACCTATCATCTGTCTTTATTCATACCTATCATCTGTCTTTATTCATACCTATCATCTGTCTTTATTCATACCTATCATCTGTCTTTATTCATAACTATCATCTGCCTTTATTCATACCTATCCTCAGCCTTTGTTCAGAGCCTCCTGTGATATCTGATGAGAAGTCGTCCTGTAGTGGTGGTGGTGGTGGGGTTGGGCTCTGTGTCATTCTCTACAAACTGTAGCACCAGAGGATACATTCCCAACAGAGTGTTGGAGATGATTTACTAGTGAAGTCTTTCAGAAATATATAAAAATGTGCCTCTGATGCGTGCTGTCATGCAGCAAAGCATGCTGGTTGAATGTGCATCCCCCCCATCCAAACACCCACCAACCAAAACCATCAGTCTGGTCTGCGAATACCCTCCCCAGCCCCACCTTTCCCCTCATCCTCCACCGCCCTGGCACATACTCATTCGTATGCACTGAAATGCAATCAGATCCTTAATTACATCTTAACATGGGTTTCTACCAGCAGTCTTAATTCCCCTGCTTCTGATTAAAGGGATTTAAAAAATGAAATTGAACAGTGGATTATATATGAGAAGACTTAAGAGGAGACTGACTGGCATGTCTTTGGTACCTGTCTGGTCAGCCAGTGCCTCGTCTGTCTCTCTCTCGGTCTCTCTCTCTGTCTGTCTCTGTCTCTCTCACTGTCCCTCCCTCCCTCCCTGTAGTCCTTCAAATAAGGCAGGGAAAGAGCATGCTGCTGCTGGGCTCTCAGTCAACAGCAGGCTGGCCCAATTATGAGAGGGAATAATGAGTCCCTTTTCTCCTGGGTTTAGGTGTGAGGATAATTAGTACCTTTTCTCCTGGGTTTAGGTGTGAGGATAATGAGTACCTTTTCTCCTGGGTTTAGGTGTGAGGATAATGAGTACCTTTTCTCCTGGGTTTAGGTGTGAGGTTAATGAGTACCTTTTCTCCTGGGTTTAGGTGTGAGGTTAATGAGTACATTTTCTCCTGGGTTTAGGTGTGAGGATAATGAGTACATTTTCTCCTGGGTTTAGGTGTGAGGTTAATGAGTACATTTTCTCCTGGGTTTAGGTGTGAGGATAATGAGTACATTTTCTCCTGGGTTTAGGTGTGAGGATAATGAGTACCTTTTCTCCTGGGTTTAGGTGTGAGGATAATGAGTACATTTTCTCCTGGGTTTAGGTGTGAGGATAATGAGTACCTTTTCTCCTGGGTTTAGGTGTGAGGATAATGAGTACCTTTTCTCCTGGGTTTAGGTGTGGTTGTTTCTGATACAGATACTGACTTGGATAGGTATTATGACAGACCTATCTTCAAATGTTTTGATTTAACAGACATGTAAACAGCTAGTCTTGATTTAATAGACATGTAAACAGCTAGTCTTGATTTAACAGACATGTAAACAGCTAGTCTTGATTTAACAGACATGTAAACAGCTAGTCTTGATTTAACAGACATGTAAACAGCTAGTCTTGATTTAACAGACATGTAAACAGCTCGTCTTGATTTAACAGACATGTAAACAGCTAGTCTTGATTTAACAGACATGTAAACAGCTAGTCTTGATTTAACAGACATGTAAACAGCTCGTCTTGATTTAACAGACATGTAAACAGCTAGTCTTGATTTAACAGAGCAGAGGGTCAAACATATAGCCCCCAATCTGATCCATGGGTCGTACATTTTTTTTTTAAAGAAGTTGGCGCTATATACTTTAAAATGACCAAAACCAAATCTAAACTGTGTAGAAAGGATAACAGACCTGTATTCATACAGTTTCCAGAGTGTCCAGCTCTCTAATAACCACTAGACAGTCAGGGAGCATCAAAAATTTTAAAAACGTTGAAGACTGAATGTGGCCCCGGGGCAAAATGAGTTTGACACCCCTGGTCTAGAGTAATTGTGAGTGTTTGTGTGGCCATTAAAGTATTTGTATCCATATTGCATATTTCTTGTTGGACGCTTGACCCAGTTGACTCTCTGTGTTCCCCATCATCTTTCCCTGTCTCCTGTCCCTGTTAACCCCAGCAGCCTCACCTCATGGTGTCCCTGTATGGTGTCAGATGAATAGCCTGCAGAAGGAGAGGGGATAGGATGCTCCAGGCTGATGTCTAATGGGGCCAAGGAAGCCCACTACCCAAGCTGCCTGTATCCAGGCTGTGGAGTACAATGGGTCCATTAATCACAGAGCTACCATCATCAGTATGTGATTATCCTCCTCATGTAGCTGGCCAGCTCCTGCCTGCTGCGGATGAATTATGACATCATCCCCATTCTTCTTTTTCTTCTTCTGTTAAAATAACTTGCAGACAGTTTGCTTTTCAACTTAATCTGTTGGTCTGCTGAAGCTGAACTAAGTCTTTCCTGATAGAAGGTCTTGTTCTCCATTGGGTTGTGATTCTACTGACACTTTGTGTGCATCAGAGAGCTTAAAGCCTACACAGGTATAGAGAGATAGAGTGGGAGAACAGGAGGTATTAACATGATGTATTCTGGTGCCTATTTACTATGTATTCAAGTGTATTTAGTCTGACCAATTAGCTGGCACTTCCACAAAGCAGACATTTTGCTATCAATCTGGGAACAAAACTGCATCAATCATTAACATTTTGTTTCTGATGAAAGACGCCAGTAATTAATCCCCATGGAACTGCATGACGGAGTTTACAAGTAGTATACTGCATGGCCAGTCTGATGTGTAGTAGCCTACATGTACACAGATAACTGCCAAAATAAAGGAAACCCCAGCATAAAGTGTCTTAACAGGGTGTTGAGCCACGAGCCGCCAAATCCATCAGAACAGCTTCAATGCATCTTGGCATAGATTGGAACTCTATTGGAGGGATGAGACACCGTTCTTACATGAAAAATTCCATCAGTTGGTGTTTTGTGGATGGTGGTGGAAAACACTGTCTCAGTCACCGCTCCAGAATCTCCCAGTGTTCAATTGGATTGAGATCTGGTGACTGATACACACACACACACACACACACACACACACACACACACACACACACACACACACACACACACACACACACACACACACACACCTTTTAAACCCCTGTGCTCCTTTGAGACCCCTCTTTCATAGTCACTGAGATCTCTTCTTCTAGACATTGTAGCCAAAATAATGGACGACTGGGTATTTTTATACATGACCCTAAGCATGATGGGATATTAATTGCTCAGGAACTACATCTGTGTGGAAGCACCTGCTTTCAATATACTTTGTATCCCTCATGTACTCAAGTGTTTCCTTTATTTTGGCATTTACCTGTAGCCCTCAGCTTTCTGGGAATGTGAGACTCTACTGCCATCTCTTGGTACATGAGGATACATCACCTGCTCGCACTGTGGTAACCATAGTAGCAAAGATTTAGAACTAACCCAAGATATACCACAACCTGTAATTTCCAATGGGAGCAAATGAAGCACAGTGGGCAGAACAAGCAAGGAGGTGGGCAGAACAAGCAAGGAGGTGGGCAGAACAAGCAAGGAGGTGGGCAGAGCCATGCGCTAGCTAGTGAGATCCTATTGGCGCGTTCTAGCATGTATTTGCATATTTCTGTTTGGTAACACCTACTCCATTTTCCATTGCACTTCTTCTAAACAACGCAATTTTGTGAAACTTTGGCAAAGGGTAAAGTCTACAAAACGTATTCCACTCTGCTCCTAAAAGATGTTAGTTTTGGGAACAGAAAACTATTGAGATCAAATGTTTCATTGATGAGAAAATGTGCAGAATGTCGGCCAAAATCAATCTCCCTCCAATCTCACTCCACTGGGCTTCCTCTCATCACCATATTTGGTGGTGGGAATGCCAACCGGATGCTTACACATTCGGTGAAACATCGGGCTCATTATTCTATCTGTGGCAGTAGTCTGAAGCTTAGACATTTCCTTTAGATCAGATTCCTGTTAGAGAGCGCCATCTCCTGCCTCAGTTTAGCACTGCTTATCTAC
This sequence comes from Oncorhynchus clarkii lewisi, assembly GCF_045791955.1. Lineage (NCBI taxonomy): Eukaryota > Metazoa > Chordata > Actinopteri > Salmoniformes > Salmonidae > Oncorhynchus > Oncorhynchus clarkii. The sequence continues at coordinate 31,939,423 of NC_092170.1, forward strand.
ACCAGCACTACTTTTCCAGCTATGGTAGAAATCTGTACCACTACAATAGTTGGTCAAACATTGTCCTGGTTTCGCCATAGTTTACTGTTGAAGAATTTCTCTAAGCTATTAAGACTCTCTTTGTCTTTCTCTCTCTCTCTCTTCATATCAAAGTAAAAGTGTAAAAGTTGCAGACCAGCGGGCATGATGGGTAGTCAGGGCATGCTGGGCAGGCTGGGCAGGCTGGGCATGCTGGACAGGCTGGGAATGCTGGACAGGCTGGGCAGGCAGGGCAGGCTGGGCAGGCTGGGCATGCTGGGCAGGCTGGGCATGGGCAGGCTGGGCAGGCAGGGCAGGGCAGGCTGGGCAGGTTGGATAGGCAGGGAATGCTGGGCAGGCTGGGCATGCTGGGCAGGCAGGGCAGGCTGGGCAGGCTGGGCAGGGCATGCTGGGCAGGCTGGGCAGGGCAGGCTGGGCAGGCAGGGCAGGCTGGGCAGGGTGGGCAGGCAGGGCATGCTGGGCATGCTGGGCAGGCTGGACAGGCTGGGCAGGATGGGCAGGCAGGGCAGGCTGGGCAGGCTGGGCAGACAGGGCAGGCTGGGCAGGCAGGGCAGGCTGGGCAGGCAGGGCAGGCTGGGCATGCTGGGCAGGCAGGGCAGGCTGGGCAGGCAGGGCAGGCAGGGCAGGCTGGGCAGGCAGGGCAGGCAGGGCAGGCAGGGCTAGGTAATATTTAGAGATGTCAAAGTGTTTTCTCTAATTCTCTTCTTCTCTCAAGAGGATCGAAGTCTCTAAAAAGCATTCAAAGGCCAGAATCACTCACACAGAATCGCTCACACAGAATCACTCACACAGAATCACTCACACAGAATCACTCACACAGAATCACTCACACAGAATCACTCACACACAGCTGGCAGATAACAGGAAAATAGAACATTGACAATTTGTTTCCTTAAGTTTGACAGTAGGAAGGAAACATTACACCTCTTTTGTACATGCAAACAAACTGGAACTTTTGATTTATTTTTAACATAATTTTTTTTTTGATTTAGTGTTAGTTGTTCTCAAGGTGTTTTTGTCCTTGATTTTTAGACTTTATAAAGCAACTTACGTGTTGACTTGGCAGTGTTGATGACACTATGAATCAGGGCAGTAATGGAGTGCTGTGTTTTTTCTCTCTGTCTCTGTCTCTGTCTCTGTCTCTGTCTCTGTCTCTCTCTCTGTCTCTCTCTCTGTCTCTCTCTCTGTCTCTCTCTCTCTCTCTCTCTCTCTCTCTCTCTCTCTCTCTCTCTGTGTGCTTGCATGTGTGTGTGTGTTTTAACACTCTCCTGTGTGTTATCTGATAACCTATAGAAAGCCATTGTCCTTGAGCTCTTGGAGGGTGTAGTATGTCTGTGCTCTATATGGCTCTATATGGTCTGTGAATGATTTATCGGGGTCACTCTGTGGTTTAATTGATCCATGAGGTTGGAAACGGCTGATTGATGGATCACATATAAAGGAGTCTCATTGGGGACTTCAGTCTATTCTGCAGCCAGGCCAGGCCGGTGGCAGGTCAACACCTCAACCATAATCGTCCAGTGGGGGAATGAACCATATTGACTCTGTACTGGTACTCCTTGTACATAGCCTAGTTATAGTTTTTATAGTTTCTATTTCCTTTTATTTTTTAGAACATATTTTTGTATTTTGTTTTTGTCATTTCACTGTAATGTCACAAATGGAGTGCTGAATACCTGTTGTATTCAGCACATGTGACCAATACAATTGGATTTGATTTGAATGGTCCAGGGTCTCTAACCTGAATACACACTGTTTCAATACTGACCTCTGCTGGTTAAAGTTCCTACGACAGGTATTATTATTACAGCTGCTCCAAGTTGAGCCAGTTATTTTGAAGCCTTCACTGTAAAGTTTGATCAGTGTACCAGATGTTTAGTTTGCTCCGCATCACACATAAGTCTCAACAGAACAAATCATATCAAATCAAATTGTATTTGTCACACACTACAACAGAACACCCACTGCAACAGAACACACAGTACAATAGAACACACACTGCAACAGAATGAGCCAGTGCCACAGGGCTCTAAGATACCATCTATACTTATGACACTGTCATAATCATAAATGAGACGCATGAACACAACAGCCTATGTGATTATAATGTAGTTGGGGGGATGCCAGTGTCAGTGTTCCTCTGAGCTCACTTGCAGGAAGTAGAGCAGAGGTTCAGGCTGAAAAGTGTCATGCTTCTGGTGCCGTGTTCAAGGGATTCACTAATACAATGAATGCTCCTTGACAGCTTTGTTTGTGTGAAGAGATGCAAATTAACCCCATCATTTGTTTTATGAGTGTGTGGACTTGTGTGAGTGTACGCCATGCTTTTGTGTGTGTGTGTGTGTGTGTGTGTGTGTGTGTGTGTGTGTGTGTGTGTGTGTGTGTGTGTGTGTGTGTGTGTGTGTGTGTGTGTGTGTGTGTGTGTGTGTGTGTGTGTGAGATGGAGAGATAGTGATACTAATGTTCAGTAGTTTTCAAGAGCTCCAGATGGCCCTGCGTTAACAGCCGTAGTGCTGATCTGGACCATGGGGCAGCCTGGTCTCATAGACTAGACGTAACATAGTAGAAGTAGATCCGGGACACTCAAATTAATATGATATGTTACGGTTGGTATGGTTACATAAGACAGAAGGTATAGCGTGAACCTCTAGCAACCCAAAGGTTGTGTGTTCAAATCTCATCATGAACAATTTGAGCTCCTTTGCAACTACTTAGCATGTTAGCTAACCCTTCCTCTAACCTTAACCTTTTAATCTAACTCCTAACCTTAACCCCTAACCCCTAGCCTAGTTAACGTTAAAACTTCTTGCGACTAGCAATCCCGGATCCAGGAGCGTAATCATAGCCTCAAACGAATTAGCATAACGCAGCGGACATAAATACCCCTAGAAAATGTTCCTATTCATGAAAATCACAAATGAAATATATTGAGACACAGCTTAGCCTTTTGTTAATCACACTGTCATCTCAGATTTTCAAAATATGCATTACAGCCAACGCTAGACAAGCATTTGTGTAAGTTTATCATGGCATAATGCTATGCTAGGCTCTGCTGGCAGCAGGCAACATTTTCACGAAAATAAGAAAAGCAATTAAATTAAATAATTTACCTTTGAAGAACTTTGGATGTTTTCACTCAGGAGACTCCCAGTTAGATAGCAAATGTTCCTTTTTTCCAAAAATATTATTTTTGTAGGCGAAATAGCTCCCGTTTGTTCATCATGCTTGGCTGAGAAATCGACCGGAAAATGCTATCACTACAACGCCAAACTTTTTACCAAATTAGCTCCATAATATCGACAGAAACACGGCAAACGTTGTTTAGGATCAATCCTCAAGGTGTTTATTCGATAATATATCCGTTGAGGCAATTGGTTTCTCATAAGAAGCGATTGGAAAAATGGCTACCTCAGTATTTTACGCAAGATTTTCTGCGGGAGACACCATGTGACCACTTGCTAAATATGGTCCCTTACGGCTATTCTTCAACAGAAATGCGTAAGAAGACGTTACAATGCTGTAGACACCTTGCGGAATACGTAGAAAACGTAAGCTCATTCGTAGCTCATTCACAGCCATATAAGGAGTCATTGGCATGAGGTGGTTTCAAAAAATGCGGCACTTCCTGATTGGATTTTTATCTGGGTTTCGCTTGTAACATCAGTTCTGTTGCACTCACAGACAATATCTTTGCAGTTTTGGAAACGTCAGAGTGTTTTCTATCCAAAGCTGTCAATTATATGCATAGTCGAGCATCTTTTCGTGACAAAATATATTTTTTGAAACGGGTACGTTTTTCATCCAAAAATTTAAATATCGCCCCCTAGTCGTAAATTAGTAACATAATGTACTAATTGTAATTTGTAACATACCTACGAATTGTAATTTGTAACATATCATACCAAATGGGTGATGGACATCCACAAATTAGAAACCCAGTCTAATATCCCAAACAGCAAGCAGTGCAGATGTAGAAGCACTGTGGCTAGGAAAAACGCACTAGAAAGCAGGAACCTAGGAAGAAACCCAGAGAGGAACCAGGCTCTGAGGGTTGGAGATAAGACTACATGGCAAATAGGGCCAGATCGTTCTTCAAGATGTTCAAACGTTTATAGATGACCAGCAGGGTCAAATAATAATCACATTGGTTGTACAGGGTGCAACAGGTCAGCACCTCAGGGGACAAGACAGCAGGTGCGGTAGAGAATGTAACATATCATACTTAATGGAGGGAGACAGATGTATGTTTACTATGTTAAGTCCAGGCTACTGCAGGCTACTGCAGTATGGAGCCTCATATCAAGGTGAAAGTGACTCTAAAGCCATTACATTAGATGAGAGCAGGCAGGGCTGGATGGGACAGAATGGTCAGAGAAACATCCCTGGTTGTGACTGTAATGGAAGGGATGGGATGTGTTTGGGATTGAATTCAGAACTAAATGAAAACAAGAACAAGATGGAGAAACAGTGACTGTCAAGGTTTCAGTCCTCCCCCTTTCCAATATGTTGAAGTGGTGTTATCAGTCCTCTCCCTCTCCAATATGTTGAAGTGGTGTTTTCAGTCCACTCCCTCTCCAATATGTTGAAGTGGTGTTTTCAGTCCACTCCCTCTCCAATATGTTGAAGTGGTGTTTTCAGTCCACTCCCTCTCCAATATGTTGAAGTGGTGTTATCAGTCCTCTCCATCTCCAATATGTTGAAGTGGTGTTTTCAGTCCACTCCCTCTCCAATATGTTCATGTGGTGTTTTCAGTCCACTCCCTCTCCAATATGTTCATGTGGTGTTTTCAGTCCACTCCCTCTCCAATATGTTGAAGTGGTGTATTCAGTCCTCTCCCTCTCCAATATGTTGAAGTGGTGTTTGTTTTCAGTCCTGTCCCTCCACAATATGTTGAAGTGGTGTTATCAGTCCTCTCCCTCTCTAATATGTTGAAGTGGTGTTTTCAGTCCTCTCTCTCTCCAATATGTTGAAGTGGTGTTTTCAGTCCTCTCCCTCTCCAATATGTTGAAGCTGTGTTTGTTTCCAGTCCTTTCCCTCTACAATATGTTGAATAGTGTTTGTTTTCAGTCCTCTCCCTCTCTAATATGTTGAAGTGGAGTTTTCAGTCCTCCCCCTTTCCAATATGTTGAAGTGGTGTTATCAGTCCTGTCCCTCTCCAATGTGTTGAAGTGGTGTGTTCAGTCCTCTCCCTCTACAATATGTTGAAGTGGTGTTTTCAGTCCTCTCTCTCTCTCCAATATTTTGAAGTGGTGTTTTCAGTCCTCTCCCTCTCCAATATGTTGAAGTGGTGTTTTCAGTCCTCTCCCTCTCCAATATGTTGAAGCTGTGTTTGTTTCCAGTCCTTTCCTTCTCCAATATGTTGAAGTGGTGTTTTCAGTCCTCTCCCTCTCCAATATGTTGAAGTGGTGATTTCAGTCCTCTCCCTCTCCGATATGGTGAAGTGGTGTTTGTTTTCAGTCCTCTCCCTCTACAATATGTTGAATAGTGTTTGTTTTCAGTCCTCTCCCTCTCTAATATGTTGAAGTGGTGTTTTCAGTCCTCTCCCTCTCCAAAATGTTAAGGTATTGTTTTCAGCCCTCTCCCTCTCTAATATGTTGAAGTGGTGTTTTCAGTCCTCTCCCTCTCCATTATGTTGAAGTGGTGTTTTCAGTCCTCTCTCTCTCTCCAATATGTTGAAGTGGTGTTTTCAGTCCTCTCCCTCTCTAATATGTTGAAGTGGTGATTTCAGTCCTCTCTCTCTCCAATATGGTGAAGTGGTGTTTGTTTTCAGTCCTCTCCCTCTACAATATCTTGAATGGTGTTTGTTTTCAGTCCTCTCCCTCTCTAATATGTTGAAGTGGTGTTTTCAGTCCTCTTCCCCTCCAATATGTTGAATAGTGTTTGTTTTCAGTCCTCTCCCTTTTCAATATGTTGAAGTGGTGTTTGTTTTCAGTCCTCTCCCTCTACAATATGTTGAAGTCGTGTATTCAGTCCTCTCCCTCCCCAATATGTTGAAGTGGTGTTTTCAGTCCTCTCCCTCTAGAATATGTTGAAGTCGTGTATTCAGTCCTCTCCCTCCCCAATATGTTGAAGTGGTGTTTTCAGTCCTCTCCCTCTACAATATGTTGAAGTTGTGTATTCAGTCCTCTCCCTCCCTAATATGTTGAAGTGGTGTTTTCAGTCCTCTCACTCTCCAATATGTTGAAGTGGTGTATTCAGTCCTCTCCATCACCAATATGTTGAAGTGGTGTTTTCAGTCCTCTACCTCTCCAATATGTTGAAGTGGTGTTGTTTCCAGTCCTCTCCATCTCCAATATGTTGAAGTGGTGATTTCAGTCCTCACCCTCTCCAATATGTTGAAGTGGTGTTTGTTTTCAGTCAATTCCCATTCCAATATGTTGAAGTGGTGTTTTCGGTCCTCTCCCTCTCAATTATGTTGAAGTGGTGTTTTCAGTCCTCTCTCTCTCTCCAATATGTTGAAGTGGTGTTTTCAGTCCTCTCCCTCTCTAATATGTTGAAGTGGTGTTTTCAGTCCTCTCTCTTTCCAATATGTTGAAGTGGTGTTTTCAGTCCTCTCCCTTTCCAATATGTTGAAGTGGTGTTAGTTTTCAGTCCTCTCCCTCTCTAATATGTTGAAGTGGTGTTTTCAGTCCTCTCCCTCTCCATTATGTTGAAGTGGTGTTTTCAGTCCTCTCTCTCTCTCCAATATGTTGAAGTGGTGTTTTCAGTCCTCTCCCTCTCTAATATGTTGAAGTGGTGATTTCAGTCCTCTCCCTCTCCAATATGGTGAAGTGGTGTTTGTTTTCAGTCCTCTCCCTCTACAATATGTTGAATAATGTTTGTTTTCAGTCCTCTCCCTCTCTAATATTTTGAAGTGGTGTTTTCAGTCCTCGCTCTCTTCAATATGTTGAAGTGTTGTTTTCAGTCCTCTCCCTTTCCAATATGTTGAAGTGGTGTTAGTTTTCAGTCCTCTCCCTCTCTAATATGTTGAAGTGGTGTTTTCAGTCCTCTCCCTTTCCAATATGTTGAAGTGGTGTTTTCAGTCCTCTCCCTTTCCAATATGTTGAAGTGGTGTTAGTTTTCAGTCCTCTCCCTCTCTAATATGTTGAAGTGGTGTTTTCAGTCCTCTCCCTCTCCAATATGTTGAAGTGGTGTTTTCAGTCCTCTCCCTCTCCAATATGTTGAAGTGGTGTTTTCAGTCCTCTCCCTCTCCAATATGTTGAAGTGGTGTTTTCAGTCCTCTCTCTCTCCAATATGTTGAAGTGGTGTTTTCAGTCCTCTCTCTCTCCAATATGTTGAAGTGGTGTTTTCAGTCCTCTCCCTCTCCAATATGTTGAAGTGGTGTTTGTTTTCAGTCCTCTCCATCTCCAATATGTTGAAGTGGTGTTTTCAGTCCTCTACCTTTCCAATATGTTGAAGTGGTGTTTTCAGTCCTCTCCCTCTCCAATATGTTGAAGTGGTGTTTGTTTTCAGTTCTCTCCCTCTCCAATATGTTGAAGTTGTGTTTTCATTCCTCTCCCTCTCTAATATTTTGAAGTTGTGTATTCAGTCCTATCCCTCTCCAATATGATTAAGTGGTGTTTTCAGTCCTCTCCCTCTCCAATATGTTGAAGTGGTGTTTTCAGTCCTCTCCCTTTCCAATATGTTGAAGTTGTGTTTTCAGTCCTCTCCCTTTCCAATATGTTGAAGTGGTGTTTTCAGTCCTCTCCCCCTCCAATATGTTGAAGTGGTGTTTGTTTTTTGTCCTCTCCCTCTACAATATGTTGAAGTGGTGTTTTCAGTCCTCTCCCTCTCCAATATGTTGAAGTGGTGTTTTCAGTCCTCTCTCTCTCCAATATGTTGAAGTGGTGTTTTCAGTCCTCTCCCTCTCCAATATGTTGAAGTGGTGTTTTCAGTCCTCTCTCTCTCCAATATGTTGAAGTGGTGTTTTCAGTCCTCTCTCTCTCCAATATGTTGAAGTGGTGTTTTCAGTCCTCTCCCTTTCCAATACGTTGAAGTGGTGTTTTCAGTCCGCTCCCTCTCCAATATGTTGAAGTGGTGTTTTCATTCCTCTACCTCTCTAATATTTTGAAGTTGTGTATTCAGTCCTATCCCGCTCCAATATGATTAAGTGGTGTTTTCAGTCCTCTCTCTCTCCAATATGTTGAAGTGGTGTTTTCAGTCCTCTCCCTCTCCAATATGTTGAAGTGGTGTTTTCAGTCCTCTCTCTCTCCAATATGTTGAAGTGGTGTTTTCAGTCCTCTCCCTCTCCAATATGTTGAAGTGGTGTTTGTTTTCAGTCCTCTCCATCTCCAATATGTTGAAGTGGTGTTTTCAGTCCTCTACCTTTCCAATATGTTGAAGTGGTGTTTTCAGTCCTCTCCCTCTCCAATATGTTGAAGTGGTGTTTGTTTTCAGTTCTCTCCCTCTCCAATATGTTGAAGTTGTGTTTTCATTCCTCTCCCTCTCTAATATTTTGAAGTTGTGTATTCAGTCCTATCCCTCTCCAATATGATTAAGTGGTGTTTTCAGTCCTCTCCCTCTCCAATATGTTGAAGTGGTGTTTTCAGTCCTCTCCCTTTCCAATATGTTGAAGTTGTGTTTTCAGTCCTCTCCCTCTCCAATATGTTGAAGTGGTGTTTTCAGTCCTCTCCCCCTCCAATATGTTGAAGTGGTGTTTGTTTTTTGTCCTCTCCCTCTACAATATGTTGAAGTGGTGTTTTCAGTCCTCTCCCTCTCCAATATGTTGAAGTGGTGTTTTCAGTCCTCTCTCTCTCCAATATGTTGAAGTGGTGTTTTCAGTCCTCTCCCTCTCCAATATGTTGAAGTGGTGTTTTCAGTCCTCTCTCTCTCCAATATGTTGAAGTGGTGTTTTCAGTCCTCTCCCTCTCCAATATGTTGAAGTGGTGTTTTCAGTCCTCTCTCTCTCCAATATGTTGAAGTGGTGTTTTCAGTCCTCTCCATCTCCAATATGTTGAAGTGGTGTTTTCAGTCCTCTCTCTCTCCAATATGTTGAAGTGGTGTTTTCAGTCCTCTCCCTCTCCAATACATTGAAGTGGTGTTTTCAGTCCGCTCCCTCTCCAATATGTTGAAGTGGTGTTTTCATTCCTCTACCTCTCTAATATTTTGAAGTTGTGTATTCAGTCCTATCCCGCTCCAATATGATTAAGTGGTGTTTTCACTCCTCTCCCTCTCCAATATGTTGTAGTGGTGTTTTCAGTCCTATCCCTTTCCAATATGTTGAAGTTGTGTTTTCTGTCCTCTCCCTTTCCAATATGTTGAAGTGGTGTTTTCAGTCCTCTCCCTCTCCAATATGTTGAAGTGGTGTTTGTTTTCAGTCCTCTCCATCTCCAATATGTTGAAGTGGTGTTTTCATTCCTCTCCCTCTCTAATATTTTGAAGTTGTGTATTCAGTCCTCTCCATCACCAATATGTTGACGTGGTGTTTGTTTTCAGTCCTCTCCCTCTCCAATATGTTGAAGTGGTGTTTGTTTTCAGTTCTCTCCCTCTCCAATATGTTGAAGTGGTGTTTTCATTCCTCTCCCTTTCTAATATTTTGAAGTTTTGTATTCAGTCCTCTCCCTCTCCAATATGATTAAGTGGTGTTTTCAGTCCTCTCCCTCTCCAATATGTTGAAGTGGTGTTTTCATGCCTCTCCCTCTCTAATATTTTGAAGTTGTGTATTCAGTCCTCTCCCTCTCCAATATGATTAAGTGGTGTTTTCAGTCCTCTCCCTCTCCAATATGTTGAAGTGGTGTTTTCAGTCCTCTCTCTCTCCAATATGTTGAATTGGTGTTTTCAGTCCTCTCCCTCTCCAATATGTTGAAGTGGTGTTTTCAGTCCTCTCTCTCTCCAATATGTTGAAGTGGTGTTTTCAGTCCTCTCCCTCTCCAATACGTTAAAGTGGTGTTTTCAGTCCGCTCCCTCTCCAATATGTTGAAGTGGTGTTTTCATTCCTCTCCCTCTCTAATATTTTGAAGTGGTGTTTTCAGTCCTCTCTCTCTCCAATATGTTGAAGTGGTGTTTGTTTTCAGTCCTCTCCATCTCCAATATGTTGAAGTGATGTTTTCAGACCTCTACCTTTCCAATATGTTGAAGTGGTGTTTTCAGTCCTCTCCCTCTCAAATATGTTGAAGTGGTGTTTGTTTTCAGTTCTCTCCCTCTCCAATATGTTGAAGTGGTGTTTTCAGTCCTCTCCCTCTCTAATATTTTGAAGTTGTGTATTCAGTCCTCTCCCTCTCCAATATGATTAAGTGGTGTTTTCAGTCCTCTCCCTCTCCAATATGTTGAAGTGGTGTTTTCAGTCCTCTCCCTTTCCAATATGTTGAAGTTGTGTTTTCAGTCCTCTCCCTTTCCAATATGTTGAAGTGGTGTTTTCAGTCCTCTCCCCCTCCAATATGTTGAAGTGGTGTTTGTTTTCAGTCCTCTCCCTCTCCAATATGTTGAAGTGGTGTTTTCAGTCCTCTCTCTTTCCTATATGTTGAAGTGGTGTTTTCAGTCCTCTCCCTCTCCAATATGTTGAAGTGGTGTTTGTTTTCAGTCCTCTCCCTCTCCAATATGTTGAAGTGGTGTTTTCATTCCTCTCCCTCTCTAATATTTTGAAATTGTGTATTCAGTCCTCTCCCTCTCCAATATGATTAAGTGGTGTTTTCAGTCCTCTCTCTCTCCAATATGTTGAATTGGTGTTTTCAGTCCTCTCCCTCTCCAATATTTTGAAGTGGTGTTTTCAGTCCTCTCTCTCTCCAATATGTTGAAGTGGTGTTTTCAGTCCTCTCCCTCTCCAATACGTTGAAGTGGTGTTTTCAGTCCGCTCCCTCTCCAATATGTTGAAGTGGTGTTTTCATTCCTCTCCCTCTCTAATATTTTGAAGTGGTGTTTTCAGTCCTCTCCCTCTCCAATACGTTGAAGTGGTGTTTTCATTCCGCTCCCTCTCCAATATGTTGAAGTGGTGTTTTCATTCCTCTCCCTCTCCAATATGTTGAAGTGGTGTTTGTTTTCAGTCCTCTCCATCTCCAATATGTTGAAGTGGTGTTTTCAGTCCTCTACCTTTCCAATATGTTGAAGTGGTGTTTTCAGTCCTCTCCCTCGCCAAAATGTTGAAGTGGTGTTTTCAGTCCTCTCCCTCTCCAATATGTTGAAGTGGTGTTTTCAGTCCTCTCTCTATCCAATATGTTGAAGTGGTGTTTGTTTTCAGTCCTCTCCCTCTACAATATGTTGAAGTGGTTTATTCAGTCCTCTCTCTCTCCAATATGTTGAAGTGGTGTTTTCATTCCTCTCCCTCTCTAATATTTTGAAGTTGTGTATTCAGTCCTCTCCCTCTCCAATATGTTGAAGTGGTGTATTCAGTCCTCTCCCTTTCCAATATGTTGAAGTTGAAGTGGTGTAGTTGAAGTGGTTTATTCTCCCTTTCAGTCCTCTCTCTCTCCAATATGTTGAAGTGGTGTTTGTTTTCAGTCTTCTCCCTCTACAATATATTGAAGTGGTGTTTTCAGTCCTATCCCTCTCCAATATGTTGAAGTGGTGTTTTCAGTCCTCTCCCTCTCCAATATGTTGAAGTGGTGTTTGTTTTCAATATGTTGAAGTATGTTGAATAGTGTTTGTTTTCAGTCCTCTCCCTCTCTAATATGTTGAAGTGGTGTTTTCAGACCTCTCCCTTTCCAACATGTTGAAGTGGTGTATTCCCTCTTTTCCAATATGTTGAAGTAGTGGTGTTTTCAGTCCTCTCCCTCTCTAATATGTTGAAGTGGTGTTTTCAGTCCTCTCCCTTTCCAATATGTTGGAGTGAAATATGTTGGTGGTGTTTTCAGTCCTCTCTCTCTCCAATATGTTGAAGTGGTGTTTGTTTTCAGTCTTCTCCCTCTACAATATATTGAAGTGGTGTTTTCAGTCCTATCCCTCTCCAATATGTTGAAGTGGTGTTTGTTTTCATTCCTTTCCCTCTCTAAAATTTTTAAGTTGTGTATTCAGTCCTCTCTCTCTCCAATATGTTGAAGTGGTGTTTTCAGTCCTCTCCCTCTCCAATATGTTGAAGTGGTGTTTGTTTTCAGTCCCGTCCCTCTACAATATGTTGAATAGTGTTTGTTTTCAGTCCTCTCCCTCTCTAATATGTTGAAGTGGTGTTTTCAGACCTCTCCCTTTCCAACATGTTGAAGTGGTGTTTTCAGTCCTCTCCCTTTCCAATATGTTGAAGTAGTGTTAGTTTTCAGTCCTCTCCCTCTCTAATATGTTGAAGTGGTGTTTTCAGTCCTCTCCCTTTCCAATATGTTGGAGTGGTGTTTTCAGTCCTCTCCCTTTCCAATATGTTGAAGTGGTGTTTTCAGTCCTCTCTCTCTCCAATATGTTGAAGTGGTGTTTGTTTTCAGTCTTCTCCCTCTACAATATATTGAAGTGGTGTTTTCAGTCCTATCCCTCTCCAATATGTTGAAGTGGTGTTTTCATTCCTCTACCTCTCTAATATTTTGAAGTTGTGTATTCAGTCCTATCCCTCTCCAATATGATTAAGTGGTGTTTTCAGTCCTCTCCCTCTCCAATATGTTGAAGTGGTGTTTTCAGTACTCTCCCTTTCCAGTATGTTGAAGTGGTGTTTTCAGTCCTCTCCCTTTCCAATATGTTGAAGTGGTGTTTTCAGTCCTCTCCCCTCCAATATGTTGAAGTGGTGTTTTCAGTCCTCTCTCTCTCCAATATGTTGAAGTGGTGTTTGTTTTCAGTCCTCTCCCTCTACAATATGTTGAAGTGGTGTTTTCAGTCCTCTCCCTCTCCAATATGTTGAAGTGGTGTATTCAGTCCTCTCCCTCTCCAATATGTTGAAGTGGTGTTTTCAGTCCTCTCCCTTTCCAATATGTTGAAGTGGTGTTAGTTTTCAGTCCTCTCCCTCTCTAATATGTTGAAGTGGTGTTTTCAGTCCTCTCCCTTTCCAATATGTTGGAGTGGTGTTTTCAGTCCTCTCCCTTTCCAATATGTTGAAGTGGTGTTTTCAGTCCTCTCCCCCTCCAATATGTTGAAGTGGTGTTTTCAGTCCTCTCTCTCTCCAGTATGTTGAAGTGATGTTTGTTTTCAGTCTTCTCCCTCTACAATATGTTGAAGTGGTGTTTTCAGTCCGCTCCCTCTCCAATATGTTGAAGTGGTGTTTTCAGTCCTCTCTCTCTCCAATATGTTGAAGTGGTGTTTGTTTTCAGTCCTCTCTCTCTCCAATATGTTGAAGTGGTGTTTTCATTCCTCTCCCTCTCTAATATTTTGAATTTGTGTATTCAGTCCTCTTCCTCTCCAATATGTTGAAGTGGTGTATTCAGTCCTATCCCTCTCCAATATGATCAAGTGGTGTTTGTTTTCATTCCTTTCCCTCTCTAAAATGTTTAAGTTGTGTATTCAGTCCTCTCCCTCTCCAATATGTTGAAGTGGTGTTTTCAGTCCTGTAGAGGATGGTTAGATAAGAATGGCGTGTTCCTCTAAGAACACATTTCAGTGTGGATGTAAAGAAATGGTATATAGGAGGTGTGGGTCGATGTTGTGGGTCCATTCGTTCTCCAATTTAGTCTCTTCTCTTACATAGGGACATGATTGAAAGCTGCCTCTTTCATCTGCATCATATTGGTATGCAATAGCGATGTTGAAAAAACATAACTCTCCTTTTTTGTTCCTCTCTCTGTGAACCAATGGTCTCTCTCTCTCTCTCTCTCTCTCTCTCTCTCTCTCTCTCTCTCTCTCTCTCTCTCTCTCTCTCTCTCTCTCTCTCTCTCTCTCTCTCGTTCTACTCCAGAGTCACATATGAGTCTCTGTTCAGTATGTGGCTCACTGTCCCTCATGTGTCTTAATGGCTGTGTGTTCTGCTAAGTCCTGCACATATTAACCTTCAGCCTCCCTTCCCTTCAGCCCGGCTTATCTACTCTCCTGTGGCTCCTCATTGATTGGAGGCCAGCAGTGGGGGCTGTGTGCCGTGTAGTATTAGAGTATGGAGATGGTGGGGGTCATGAGGGGTCACTGATTGAGAAGGCCATTGTTTTGTGGCCCAGCAGGGAACATGGGGCGTGTCCTGGTGTGTGACTCTCTCTGAATGCCAACCATAACTCACGATCAATCTCCAGCATCTGTACTGGGGTTATGCGAAATATATTGATAGATAGACAATTTCAGCGACACTACGCTCTGCTGAGTGTACATGACTAACTCTCTGCTCATCAAATGTCACACTGCTGAAATACAGAATGTAATAGAATGAAAAATGCCTGGCTTCATTTGATACCTTACAGCTGTATTACATGGGATGCCAGCTTTAGCTGTTAGCTCTGAATGTACATGCTACAGAGTAAGACAGAGATCCAAATTCCAGAGAGTCTTTGGAAAAAGCCTGTCACCACCGTGTCATGTCTGCCAGTTTGTAGCTGGCTAAATGATGCTCCATCTGTCTCCCTTCTGAACCGCAACAGTCCCACACAGTACCAGGTCAGCCTACTGTACAAATTATTCACAAAAACAACACTCAAATATGAACAAGGGCAAAGCGGAGACATTTTGTAAACAAGCTAATCTCTCAGGTTTCTTTGGCTATTGCTGTAAGTTGTTGAGTATTGAAATGTTTCTTATTGGGAAGCACAACATGAATCAGCTTCTATTAAAATACTGTTTTTAGACTGTACAATTTGTTTTACCTAAAATAAAAGTACATTTGAATCAACAATCAACTCTCCAGTGTTGAACAAGACTACAGTGAGCTGTGTATGGGGGGACCATTGACCTCTCAGACAGGGTGATGAGGGTATGGTCCGGCCTGGAATGAGACACAGGCTCTAGAAGTTGTTATTGAGTGACCCTGACTGACTAGGTGTCTGACCTGACTCACTAGGTGTCTGACCTGGCTCAGTAGACCTCTGTGGCTGCAGGAGGTATTGACTAAGACATTGCCATTGACCATTCAGGTCAAGGGCTTCCTCAATCAGGTGGTATTTTGATACTATTCACTGTTCATTCAAACTATAGAACCTCAAACCACTTACGTTAGAATATGTGTGTCTGTGTGTGTGTATTTGTATGTGTGTGTCTGCATGTGTGTGTGTGTGCATGTGCTGCGACATGCGTGCATCTGTGTGCCAGTCCCTGGTGCTCACTGTGTTCCAGGCCCTGTGGTGGTGCCCAACTCTCCTCCTGTGCCTCCCTGCTGGGCCTCTCTACACCACCCATCACCCTGCTGTCTGATGGCACCGGGAGAGGGGCCAGCACGCCATGCTGAAAGGACAGGTTGACAGATAGAGATAGAAGATAAAACAGAGGGATGGAGAGAGAGAGCTGGATAGAGAGAGAGAGGGGAATGGAGAGAGAGAGGGGCATGGAGAGAGAGATAGAGGGATGGAGAGAGAGAGGGGCATGGAGAGAGAGAGAGGGATGGAGAGAGAGAGAGGGGTGGAGAGCGAGAGAGGGATGGAGAGAGAGAGGGATGGAGAGAGAGAGAGGGATGGAGCGAGAGATGAAGAGAGAGAGGGATGTAGAGAGAGAGAGGGTTGGAGAGAGAGAGAGGGGGATGGAGAGAGAGAAATAGAGAGAGAGAGGGATGGAGAGAGGGGGGGGGGACAGAGAGAGCGAGAGAGAGAGAGAGAGGGATGGAGAGAGAGAGGGATGGATAGAGAAAGAGAGGGATGGAGAGAGAGGGATGGAGAGAGAGAGAGGGATGGAGAGAGAGAGAGGGATGGAGAGAGATAGGGATGGAGAGAGAGAGGGATGGAGAGAGAGAGAGAGGGATGGAGAGAGAGAGAGAGAGAGGGATGGAGAGAGAGAGAGAGAGGGATGGAGAGAGAGAGAGGGATCGAGAGAGAGGGTCGATAAGGGATGTAAGAGATAGCCTCAAGTTTTATTGTCACATGCACAAGTACCGCAAAATTAATTTCTTGAAAAC